>NW_010169961.1:10659-53085 GCF_000695765.1 Mesitornis unicolor
TTGATAGCTTTGTATTTTGACTTTCCTGCAAGTGTCCTCCAGGATAGCACGTGTCACTTTGAGGCATCCGACAGTGGCTGAATCATGCTCTGTTTCATATTGCACTGAATCATTTGTAAACAACCTCACAAGTCATTGTTTATTTTAAGAAGTTATTTGAAAAAAGAACAACAAATCAAACCACAACCAAAAACCAGTTCTGCCAATCAGAGTGTATATCCAATAATACAAAACCGAAGCAGTGGCCAAACTCTTTGTATGTGATAATTAGGAGCTGAACCCACACATTTTTATTTTATTCTCATACATTTGTTATATGCAGACCAGTTGTCTAATTGGTTGCTTTAGAATCAATATTTACAATAAAAGCCCATTCATGTGTTGTTTTCTAGTCCTTGACAAGATGACAAAAAAGTTTAAAATAAAATCAGAAGGAATGCAAAGTGTTAGGCTTACTTTTTCAGTCACAATTAACTATTGTTAAAATACATTAATGCTTTAGGACTTGCTATTTTTGAAAATACCAAATATTTTCTGGCATCCAGATAGTGTAACTCCACTTGTTTTTACCAGCAAATATGTGGAACATTTCTATTCCCCAAAAATACATAAAAAAAAGAGAATTTCAACCAGGTTTGGACACCTGTAATTTGGAGCACTCAATACATTATATAAAGTCTGCAAACTCAAGGCAGTTTATTGCAGTATTTATTTTGACTGATGCTTAAATAATGCCTAATATTGTCCCTTCTGGTAGCTCTAGTAATATGATAAGATATCACAAAAAAGGTGTGGTGTAAGAACTGGAGCAGATCAGAGCAGGATGCACAGTTCCAATATGACAGTCACACTTAGTCTCCAGAATGTACAAATAATTCCAAAGAATAAATTAACATTATCTCTGTGCATCCTACATGCAAAGTGCAATGATTATAACCCTAACAAAACATAAAGACTGAAGCCTTTTTTCCTGTTGAATATTAAACTGGACTCTCGCTGCTTGGAAAAATCTCCATGCTCTAAATAGCATGCTGTCTCCATGGCAATGTGCAGTTCAGTTTTTAACTTTTCAACACATAAAAATGGTAATTTATTTGTTTTAGGCACTCCTGCAGTTGTCATAGCTAGAAAAGCCCCAGGATTGGGCACTTTACAGGAGTAGTAGAGCCATCAAGTTAAAGACTGGGTTAACTGCCAGGAAGTGCAGGACCTGAAGGTCATTATTGCCTAATTATATTATTATTTCCTGTCAGTTCAGCTTGTGAAGTGGCACTCAAAGCATTAGGCAGTCAGCACACTCAGAGTATTCAAAGAAATTTTGTTTCTTTTGTTCTCGGTGTTAAGGACTTCTTTGTAAATGAATGCAGCCTGTGATGAAGTAGAGGCTTAATAAATCCTGGGTCCCATATGCCTGACTTTCACAGCTACTACGGTTGCAACCTTTTTTTTTAAAAAAAAAAAATAAAAAATGTTGTCATGTTCACATTGTCATCTCCTTGAGAAAGCAAGGCAATAAGTTTATAATTTGGGCAGTCTTTCTGTATTGTTTAATCCTTTGATAGCTTTGCTTTCTGCATAAAAATCATTGGCCTTGAGACTGTCAGAGCCCTGCCTGGAAAAGTGCTAAACATTTTGTTTTCGATCCAACAGAGCACTCAGGCAGATGTTCAGCTTCAAGTATGCAGGTAATTTTTATTGGAGACTAGAAAAAAATGTCTTGTCCTAACCTTAGAGCCTTCTGTGATTTTCTTGACTAGAACTGGAGCATTCAGTACCTATGGGATTTAACTTTTGGATCAGCTATTCCTAAATTTTGTGCTCTGAAAAGGGGTGGAAAGAAATTCAGCTTTGCTTGATATTTTTGCTAGTAATGGGGTTGTCACCCTTTACAGATAAATAATTTTATACAACAGAAGTCAGGGTACTGGTATGATGTTTTAGCAGCAAAGGAGGTGGAAACTTTTATTACAAATTCAAATAAGCTTTGGACCAGTCTCTAAGGTGTACATATTATGGATAAGAAGGTTAGGGCATTCACACTAAAATGACCCACATAAGTGCAACCTTTTTTACCATCTCTTCAAATGGAGCTCACTACTGTGTCTAGGTGACAACAGTAAATATACTCAAACTGAGTGCAAAGAGTTTGTATCGTGCTTGTCTCCCTGAATCCCAAATAAATCCTTGGACAGGGTAGTACCATGGCATATTTTCAAAATGCGATCAAAAATTTTGTAGATTATGTTAAGTTACAAGGTAATGTTATGGAGTTATATTTGCTTTTATTTTTATAATTAGCCTTATTGGAGCACCAATTTGGAGACTTCTGGGCTTGGAGGGAAATTTGTCATCATAACTTAGCAAAACAAGGATTCATATTTATTCTGATTCTAATTCATAATGCAGATCCAAGTGTGGGTAAAGACAGAGCTTATAGTAGGACTCATAATTCAATCTTGAGTCTTGTTATTTGTATATGGGGAAAAAAACCCATTTCTTCTAAGCAGACCATACATCATAAAACCTTCTCAAAGGCTGGAAGGAGCACTTGCATTCCATTATCCTTCTCAATAAAGGAACAAATTTCCAAAGATACTACATTTCTCAAATCCTTTTAAACAGTATTTATAGAGAAAGGCCATAAAAATCCTAGAATAAAATAATAGAATCATAATCTCATAGAATACTAGGTTGGAAACTACCTCATCCAGTCCAACCTTTCATGACAAAGCATGGTCTAGACATGATGGCTTAGCACTTCGTCTAGCTGTATCTTAAAAACATCCAATGATGGGGAATTCACCACTTCCCTGGAGAGATTATTCCAATAGCTGATTGTTCTCATTGAGAAAAATTTTTCTTGTGTCCAATCAGAATCCTCCTCAGGAGTAACTTGTACCCATTACCCTTCATCTTTTCCATGTGACTCCTTGTTAAAAGGGAATCTCCATCCTCTTTGTAGCCACCCTTTAAATACTGGAATGTGGTGATGAGGTCTCCCCTAAGCCTTCTTTTCTCAAGGCTGAACGACCTCAGTTCTCCCAGCCTTTCCTCATAAGTCAGGCTTACTAGTCCTTTGATCATTTTTGTGCCCCTTCTCTGGACCTTCTCCAGCCTGTCCACATCATTTTTGTATAGTGTGGACCAAAGTTGAACACAGTATTCCAGGTATGGTCTGAGAAGTGCTGAGTAGAGTGGGATAATTACTCCTTTATCTCTGCTGGTGAGATCCTTGTTGATACAGCCCAAAATCCTGTTGGCTTTCTTTGCTGCAGTGGCACACTGTTCACTCATGTTGAGCTTGTTGTCTATCAGGACCCCCCCAGGTCCCTTTCCACACAGCTGCTCCCCAGCTGGGTAGATCCTAGCCTGTGCTGCATACCTGGATTATGTTTTCCCAGGTGCGAGACTTTACACTTGTCCTTGATGAAATTCATAAGGTTCTTGTTAGCCCCGACTTCCGGTCTATTCAGATCTTCCTGCAGGGTGGCTCTCCCTTCCGAAGTGACCACTTCCCCACTCACTTTGGTATCATTAGCAAACTTCATCAGGGTACACTTGATCCCATCATCCAGATCACTTATGAAGATATTAAACAGCATTGGGTCCAATATCAGTCTCTGGGAGCCCCACTTGTGACAGGTTGCCAGTTTGAAAAGGAGCTACTTACCACCACCTTCTGGGTGCAGTCTGTCAGCCAGTTCCCCACCCACTGCACAGACCACTTGTCTAGACCATAAGGCATCAGTTTCTCTAGGAGGAGGCTGTGGGAAACTGTGTTAAAAGCCTTGGAGAAAAAATTTTCTGAATCCTCCTTTAAGTACTTCTTGTAGATGGGGGTGACATTAGCCTTCTTCCAGTCCTGTGGGACATCTCCTGATCTCCATGACTTCTCAAAAACGATGGAAAGTGGCATCACAACATCAGACAGCTCTCTTAATGCCCTTGCATCCTCATACAAATGTTAGATATTGGGCCCATCAATTTGTAGGGATCAAGCTCCTATAATAGTTCACATTCCAACTCTTCCTTCACTGATGTTTGTGAACTGTGTTTGCACCAACCTGGATTTTTGTTTCCCAGGCCTGGGTCCCAACAGTACTGTTAAAGACAGACATGAAGAAAGTGTTGAGGACATCTGCTGGTGACTAATTCACCTTTCCTGTTCAACAGTGGGCCGATATTTTCCTTCTGTTTCTGCTTGTTGTTTATGTACCTGAAGAACTCTTTCTTGTAGTTTTTGACGTCTTTGGCCAAATTTCAATTTGAGCTGAGTTTTTGCTTTTCTAACTGCATCTCTGTCCACCCTGGCAATGCCCTTGCAATTCTTAATGGGTATTCATCTGCTTTTCTATCTCTGGTATGCTTCTCTTTTGGTTTTGAGCAGACTCAGAAGCCTGAAGTTAAGCCATGGAGATCTCTTGCTCCACCTACATTCCTTACCTTTAAAGGGGATGAACTGTTTTTGTGCTTCCAGGAGAGCATTCTTGGAAAAACTCCCAGCACTCACTAACTCCTTTATCCGCCATGAAAGCTTCCTATTGAATCCCTTCCATCTGAGATCTGAATGAGCTAATGTTTACTTTTCTAAAATTTAAAAGCTTTGTCTGAGTACTCACCTTCAGTGTGCTCAGCAGGATCCCAAACTCTACAATATTATGATCACTGCAGCCAAGGCTGTCACCGATCAAGGTATTACAAAGCAAGTTTTCTTGGTTTGTGAGTAGCAAGTCCAGCAGTGCCTCATTCATGGTCAGCACATCTAACATTTGTATGAGGAAGCAATCCTCTACGCATTTCAGGAACTTGATGGATAACATGTGAGCTGCTGTATTGTTCTCCCAGCAAATGTCCAGGTAGTTGAGGGTCATTCATAAGGACCAGGTGTCACGGAATTGCACCAAAATGGCTACACACACACAAATAATGAACTCAAACAAGCTTTTAATCCGCAACTGAAATGAAGCAGACAAAACTTCATTCACCAAGACAACATCCCACTGACATTTAACAAATACAGGTTCGATATGCTGGTTGGGAATATTACCAGACACAGCTGAGTTAAGAATTCTTCAGTTTTGGCCAAACGATCCAAAATGTGCACTCACTCACTCACCAAAAAGGGAGGGCTCTCAATCTTGAGAAGCTACCTTAAGTGGCATCCCAACTCAAGGGAAGAGTCCCCAACTGCAGACCTGCTGCTCCGAGGAGGACCGACTCAAATGAGTCCTCCGGCAGGGCCCCATTTATACCCTGGTCGAATCTGATCTGTGGTCAATACATGGTCGTGTCACCCCCTATTGGCTGAGGACCCCAACTTTCCCACCTTTGACCCCCACTGTGTGGACCAGACATGAGCTGTGAGGGGGGAGGCAGTCCTGGCGCCACGAGGGCCAGAAACTTTAGCACTGTCTTTTGTTGGGTTTTTCTCAGGTCTTTAGTAGGGTGGGTGCATCTGCCACACCAGGTACTGTTGACCCAAAGCTTGCTTTGTTGGCCTTATCATCTTGATTTGTATGTTGGTAGTGGATGCCTACTGTAAGATCCCCCTTGAAGACAACCCCTCTGATCTTGACTCAGAGGCATTCAACAGCGGTTTCACAGTCAATGCAGTTGACATCTATACATTCAAGGTCCCCCTTCACATAGAGTATGACTCCTTCTCCTCTTCTTCCCTGCCTGTCTTTATGAAACACCCAATAACCATCCACTGCAATCCTCCAGTCATGTAAATTGCCTCACCATATTTTAGTTATTTGTATTACATCATAACTTTCTGACTGGGCATGGAGCTCCAGTTCTTTCTGTTTGTTTACGCAGGCTGTGTGCATTGGTATGCATACACTTGAGGTGGCTGGTCTTCTGATTCTTATCTTGGGAGGCAGCTAAGGAACATTTGTTGCTGCTTTGGTTGGCCTGGCTTATTCCCCTATATAACTATATTTCCCTCTACTCCCCTAAATAACTGACCATGGGTTTACTGGGAATGCTAGTATTTTTTCTTTGCTCATTTGTTTGGTTTTTTAACTATGATGCCACAAGTTTCTCTGACACCAGATGTCATGACCAGTATTTTCCTCACTTTGTCAGCTTGTTCTATTAGAGAAATCACTTAAAGAAACTATTCTATTCCCAGAAATTATCTTTTTTACTTCAGTTCCTACCACATTTGTTATAATGCCATGAAGCAAGTCTGAAGAGATTTGCAAACACATTAAAACTGGTAGAAGTCATTCTTTTGCTTATAACGAGAACAGAATCTGGTATGTAATCACTTGGAATAGCCAGATAGCATCAAAGAGCTTTCTGAAAACAAACTCTTTAATCTATATAATTTATAAATAAATAAACAAGAGGTCTGGTCTGATAATTCTTGGATACATACAGTGAAAGGACAAATATACAAACAGATTAAAACAATATCAGAAAAACCAGAAACAGGCTACATATTTTAAAGCTATTCACTGGATTAAAATGGTTGTAGATAGATCATATTAGAAAATGGGCATGAACAATATACAGATGGATCCGTATTAGCACACAGAGATGTTTAGAACACTTTTTCATTGCAAGATACCATTCCTGTACCTCTGCTTATTTTTGCTTTATGGTGGTTTTGAACAAAATTGTATTTCTATAGACATGACCATCACTTACAGTTATTTAAGAAACATTCCAAGGAAACATGCATCTCTGGGATGTTTACCATGTTCCCCACAGCCAAACTGGTGGCCTTGTGTTTTGTGCCCTGTGCTCATGTCGATGCTTGTAAAATCCTAATTCATAAGTAAATCTCATAGAATAGCAGAGGTGTGAAACCTAGTTTTTGGTTATCTGCCACTATTCCTCAAAGTAATTGGGGAACATCTCCCTCCTCTCCTTCCCCTGGCCAGGCTGCAACATGCATGCATATGCACAGACCAGTGAAGCACTTGTGATGAGTCCATGCCAAGATGTCAGTCAAGGACCTGGGAAACTTGCGAGAAAACCTGTTCTTGTGTTGGGCTAATTAACTCTCAGCATATTTGTAATTGTCCCTATTAGTTAGAGCCACATGTTAGGAGCAGCATTAAAAAGACTGTGGTACAGAACCAAATAAAAGGGAACTTTAGGGACTGCCTGTATTTGAAAACATAAGTGAAAGTATTAACCAGAACTACAGTAAACTTGGCAGGGCACTCAGCACAGTCAAACCTGAAGTGGTTAGCATCACTTCAAGTTATTGCTATGTGCAAGCTTGACCAGCTGGCAAGGTTGTGAATGTGACCATCCTTCTTCTCACTCAGTGCTCTCTCTGGTGCCAGGTAGCATATGTTGTAACATCATGGGATTTCCCATGAAGACGTGCCCTCAAGTTCTAGACAACTGTTAACAGTAGTCGTAAAAGAGACATCATGAGCAATTTAGTGTCTTGACCTGGCACAGACACCAATGGCAGATGCTGGTGGCCTCTAGTAAGGAAATAGCTGACTGCTCTGGACGAATTTGCTGGAAAAAAAGGAGCACTGAATTAATTTCCTACTTATTTGTGTGTGAATAAATTCCAATCCACACAAAGCAAAAGGAAATAGGCTACGAACATGGTAAATCAACATTTCAGTTTATAAGTCACCAAAATTATCATAAATCATTATGGCCACTCTTTGCTCATTGTAATTACAGTTGTGAGTTTGATTCAAACCTCATTAAAGTCAAAGCAAAGCATACATTGATTTCAGTGTGCTTTAGATAGGATGAAACTTAAAATAATCTTGTGTTCCATAAAGCAAAATGTGTAATATGCCCCAAGAGCTTTCTCCTGAAACATTAATGCACATGAGTAACTCTTCTTGCATGAACAGCTCCACTATATGAACATATGCAGTTGCATACTCCACCCACCACTTATGGCAGTAGCCCAAATTCTGTGTCTTGACTGTCCTCTTTGGCTATTTGGTTATAGCTTGAAAATGAATATAAGTATTAATATAGAATATGAACAGAAATGAGGCAATTTATAAATGACTCCTTTCTCTGAATGTTGCCTAGAAATTCATAACTCAAGGCATTGCAACCATAGAAATGAAATCAACTGCCCACTTGCATGATTCACTAAACATATTTCCACAAAAGCAAAACATATTCAACTTTCGCTGATTTCAAGCATATTTTTTTTTACTATAAAAAATCGTTCATGCTTAGACCTTGCCTGATGCTTAGGCCAACTTTACAAGTATATTATGTTCTCAGTACCGTGCTGCTGATTCCTGTAAGGTATGTTTTCATGGATCTTTTATTTTTTTCAAAGTCTGTCCTGTGCCCGACTATCTTGTGTTACATGTTCAGCTGGGTCAGGATTCTAGCACGTGTAACAGTGCTGACAAAAATACTGATAAAAATGAAGTTTGAGGGTGAATAAGCTTGTAGGAGAAGGAGTCAGCCCTGGCATCAGTCTGCATTCAATCAAAAAGGATAACCTACTACAGACACAGAGCACATGACTTTCATGAGCCATGAAAACAGGAGTAACCACAGAGAGGTGTGTTACTGCCCTGCATGTAGATAAAGACCTAGCAAAACAATTACAGCAAATTTTATGGTGTCTTTAATGGGTGGCATTTCTTTAAGAATCTCTACTTTCTTTTCTCTCCATTTCCTTCAAGACATGGCTCATGTTTTATAGCTTAGGAATAGCAGGCTATGATTAAATTTGTATATGGTGATTTGAGATATGAAAAAAAAACCAACAAAACAACCAGAAAACATAGTGTTTCAAATGTCTTTTTTCCACTCCTATATTGTGACTCAGATCTGTTATAGTAATTTCCATTTCATCAGTGAAAGGCTGACCATTATGGCATGGTGTGTTATATTTACTAGAGATATGCACTGTTGTCAGTATGTTTAAGATGTCAGCATGATCAGGTGTAACAGAGATTAAATTTCACCCTTCCTACTGACAGAGGTGGCTGGACTGCTACCCAACTTGATGCTTAGACTATTTGCATATGCAGTAGACTCCTACCAACCTTTTGCAACAAAACCAATCTGTGCCAATTTTAATTCTCAGAGATCTACCTCACCCATTCAAGATCTGTATTAATTAGGCTTAAACTAGCTCTCATGATTTGACAAGGCAAGATGTTCATTGAAATAACTTTCCTCAAGCCAGCATTTCACCTCTTGATGTCTCCAATTAGTACTTTAAAAAAAAGAAGTGAAGAAGAACACAGCAAAAAAGAGAGCTTTATTGAATAAGAGTAATTTCCACTGAAATATGTATGCTTCTGTTAGATAAATCCACATCCTTCAGATAGAACTGAGGTTCACTGTAAAGCTTTCTGCATATAGATATATAGGACAGAGTTTGGAACTCTTTGTACAAGCTACAGCCCGTAAAAATACAAAATAGCCAACTTATTTTGCTCACTTAAAATTGTTCTTCAGTTCCTCCATTTCCTTTGCCCCTAGTCTCACCTGTGCTGTTCCAGTGGTTGGTCCCACAGTCCTACAAAAGCTAAAAGGAATAGGGAGAAGTAATGACAGAGCTGGCAACAACTTTGAGGCCTCACAGCCCTGTGGTTCCGCAGCCCAGGTGGAGCATCGTGCCTTACTAAAACTTGTAGAAACACTTCTGTCCCACATCTGTGTATTTGGGCTCAGCCTAGAAACTTCCAGTGAAATCTGGGAGTAAAGTAGTGAGTTTCTACTAATTTCAAAGCAGCCGATCTTTCAGGTATGGCCTATTAGGTCTCCTGGGTCATGATAAAATGATGCTGCCCAACAAACCCTTCTGGGGGAAAAAGAGAAGCAGGGTGTTAAGGTGCTACGTTTTGTGTAACTCAGTGAGATTCCTGGCATGAGTCCTATAAAAGTAATTGCAAAGTTGTGTGACTAAATTCTCCTGCAAAGGCTTCAAAACTTACTCGTTTTTTGTCACCTTAATGAAGTCTGTTGTGGTTTAACTGGATGTTTATAGACAATGGGAGAAAGACTGCTTCATTAAGTCACCCAACCTTTATGAAGTGTTACAACACAAGCAGAGCAGTCACAACCCTGCTAATGAGTGAATGAAAGTATTACAGGTATGTCCCAAACCAGGGTAACTCATTATTGCAGCTGTCAGACTTATACAGTAGTTATGAGTGCTCTGTCCCTGTTTCCCATACCTGCGGTTAAAATGACATTTTTTTCCATTTCCTTATAGATGACACTGCACTTGAACAGTAACATCAATACCTAATCTGCTGGCAGAGGGGACTACCTTATGCTTGACTCTGTCTGTATCTGCTCTACCCAGATGGCACATAAAGCAAGCTGGAATTGCCCTCTGCTAGGTTTCCCTCCCTAGATTGCTGTGGAGATCCAGCTGAGCTGTCCCACAGCTGAACGAACTGCAGTGTGAGCAGGGAGTGAACCTCATGCCAGCTGACCTGGCTTGGATGCACATATGCTTTGTGTGGCATTGCAATCTCACTTTTTTTCCCTTCTTCCATTCCTCTTAAGTCCAGCTGGTTTGAAGATTCGTTATTAAAAAGGACTTATATTCCAATAGACCATAATTTTGTGCAAGAAGTGCTACAATTCTCTTGTCAGGAGTACAGATCCAGTTTTGTCTTAGTAATCAAATATAAAGGTAGTCTAACTTTGCTCGAGGTAAGCATGCAGTAGGGAACTGAGAGGGAAGGAGATGGGATGGACATGAGGTAGGAGTTGGTAAGGGACTGTACATGTCTGAGGTACCACACATGTAAACTGGATGATGGTGTGAGGGAAAGTTTTCCCTTTATAGAGCTGAGGTGTTTGCAAAGCCATGCAAAGGGGTTGTTGGATAAATTCCTTCATATTGCCCACACCTGTGTGCAATCATCCAGCTACTCAGTAGAAATTTTTTGTCTGCTCATTCCTAACAGCTAATTCACAGATTATAGGTTGTTTCCCCAGACCATAATTTTATGTTGCTTGATGTCTTGTGTAAAAGGTAGAAAGGAAATTCTACCAAATCATGATGTATCCCCTTTTGTAACAAGTGAAGAAGACTATTAGGAGCAAAGTCTCCCAACTGGAGATGTTGTTTCCTTTAATCCGAGCCTGAATTTGGAAGTATTAGAGGTTCAGCCACTCACCTTTTATTGAGAAACTCAAGATTTCTGAATTTCTTTAAAGAAAAAAATTACTTGATTTTAAAGATCAAATGTCAGACTGTGCCATCAGCTTAATTGGATTTGGCTGCGGCCACTTTAACTTTCATTTGTAATAGGAAAGGCAGATTGAAAGTTATTTTCATCATTCTTAAAACTCATAAACAGAGGGAAAAACGTTTCTGCTGTAGGTCAGTGAAAATCAGTGAGGACCATGGCCCAAGGCACAGCTTAAGGAAGACTACCCCAAAAGCTGCCCCTTTGAGAAGAAGAAGAAAACAAACTAACAAAAATACACCTGATGTGTTTGAGGTTCAAAACCTCATTGCTGTGGAAGCTTTTAACTTTTTCTTTGGTTTCCAAATGCCAGGTGAGGCAGCCATAGCTATCAATTTGTTTGCATCCTATACAGTGGCATTAGGTATAATTAGAGGACAGTATCAGTTAAGGGGTTTGTTCTCCCCTGGGACACTTCAATGGAAGTACAGGCTCCCCTGAAATGTGTTTCATCCTTAATTGCTTCTGAAATTACTTTGATGTGTGTAAAACTGTAGTTGTTTCATGTGTCATGGAATCATATCCTTGCTCAATATATTGCTGCTTAATTTTGGACATAGAGCAGTAGAACTTTGCATACAGTTATTCATCTTGCCAAAAGGAAAAAAAAAACCCCAAGCTGTAGAAATTCCTAGGGAATACATTTTTGCAGTTGGCAGCATACAGCTGAACTACCATAGTGAAACAACAAAATAACTATGCTATCATGGTTCTACTGATGGGTAAAAGAAGAAAATAATCTAAGATCTGTGCCTTGCTGTTCCTCAACAGACTTCTTTTAAACTAAAAATAGTTCATTTGGAATGGTTTCAGCTATTGAGGCATGAAGCAGAAAGACCTATTTTGGGAAATTAAACAACAGTTTTGATAACTGTTAAAATGACTTGTAGGTTGTCAATACAGTACACCTAAGTTCACAGGTGATGATTCCCCTGGGCACAGTCCCAAGTTTTCAGTACTTTGGGTACAGCAGGGCTTTTCGGGGCCTAGGCTGTAGTCAGGGGGAATTGAGGATTGATCCCAGATGTATACGTAAACTCTTGTCTCCCTTTTGGACACCTGCAGCACTGCCTTGTTAATTCCTGATATGGGAGCAGGGAGGCTGGTGTGGATTGGGTAACGCTACAGTGCACTGTTGTGCTCCTCTGCCTTGAATGATGTATTTCTTAACAGCCTCTTTGGTGGTGAAATGCCCTACTGTAGGAACACTTTTATCAGTGCCAACTGATATAATCCCCACAGGGACGAGAACAGCATGGGAGTAATACCTAATTAAAACTGCAATGAAGTAGGTCAGCTAATATTTCACTAACAACAGCAAGTGCTCTAATTGTTAATAGTTCAGAGTTCCTGTATTTACTCTGAGCAACAAAAATGTATATTACCTAGAACTGCAATGAAAGTGCAAGCAGAAAAACACATGCCACAGTGGATTACAATTATAAATATTCATGGCCTCCAATGAGTGCTATACCTTAACTCCTGCCAGTACATTCATCAGTGGATTAATCTTGTTACTCCCCTCCTTTTTTGAGATTGTGAGAGGCTTGCCAGAAGAGGGTTAAATAGTGCCAGGTGAAAGAGCAGATGAGAAAGCCCTGCTTTCAGTCACAAAAAAATGACCATTGCAAAGAAACGTAATCCTGCTCTCAGGTGCCACAATTGCTTATAACATCATAGAACTATTTTCAAGAGTCTTGGATTCAGATTTTAGCCAGGTCTTCTGGGGCTTACTGGTCTGCAAAAGTGAAATATGATCCATTTACCTGAGATTCATCACCTTTTTGGCTTCATCCTCAGGCAGAAGTAGCAAGAAAAGTAGCATCATTTTTGGTGGGATCAAGGAAGCGCAGTGACTACTGAAAATTTGTAATAATAGTATTCAAAATGTTAATGTTTTTAAATGCTCAGAAAGAACATGCACTATATGACTAATTGTTTACTAGGACTAGCTGAACAAAGAAATGTCTAGACGCTTTGCAGAGCCAGATGACCCTATTACGCTGGAACATAGCAAATGCTTTGCATCTGACTATCTCTGCCCCAAAAGTCTTGCAACTTATTCAAGAGTGTTTCAGGTGAGAAGCAGGTTCCCTCACTTAGAGCTGCTACTGTGAGCCCATGTTTCAGAGAAGAGCCTTATTTGAGCAGAGCACAAGTATTTAATGTGAAAAAGCCCTAAACTTTTATTTTCTTTTATAAATACCAACAAATCAATCTAGAACAAGACACCATAAGTTCTAGATATCAATTTTTATACACCTGTATGCATTTAAAGACAGTTCAGCACAGTTGCACAGAAGGTCCTCTCTCAGAAGAGCTTTCAGATGGTGGGGAGCTATTATCCAAACTCTTGTACTACCAGAACAGCAATTGTTCAGTGACTAACACAGCAGAAATACCACTCCTAGCCTTACTGCTGCCTCTCTCCTTAAGTAGACTTCTTGAGTAGCTGGGCCTTTAAATAGAGGGGAGAAGGGCCCCCCTGGGTTTCTAGGTTGTAGGCAAGAGACTTACAGTGGGCTGGGCCAACTGCTTCTTTTATAGCCAGGTAAGTAGGTAATTTATTTTTGCTGAGTTGTTATATGTAAGAGTGGCGCCTTCTGGCATTTTGAAGGATCTCCTCATGTTTGTATTTGCAGGAGGGTTTTAAGCTTCTCTGCAAACCTGGCACTTTGGTTGTGATGTGAGGTTTTGGAGGTCATATCAGCTAATGTAATTTTGTGTTTGGCTTGAGAAGTCTGCTTCAAACGAAGAAAGAAAAGTTGTCTTTCATGACTTGGAGAAGGCTAGACTTTGACCTCTTTACTGCTTACCACTTGATTACTCTGTTTAAAGGATGCTAATTCCCCTCAGAGGGAAAAGGGAATTGAGCCTTAAAGAAGTTGTGATGTGTTGGAGCTTGTTGCATCCTCAAGGTGAAGTGAGTCTGCAATGTACTGAATGCATACCTGACCCTGTAGTGACTCTGCTGATGGGACAGGCCTTGGAACTTCTTGAAACTCCTAAGAGGTGGCATGAGGGTGTGTTTTAATTTAAAAGCAATTAAAACAGTCTGTGTTATGAGGGAGAGTATGTAGTCCTTCCCTTTCTTTCTGTATGGACTGCAGGTTTTTGCAGTGCTGATTTGATGGGCTTTTCTCTCTGTTTGGTGGTATCAGTGGCACTGTATTACATTAGGTGATATAACTGATGTAAACATGACATGACTCATCCAAGTGGTTATGTATGCAGAGGAGGAAGGCTTTAAAATTAAGTGCTCAGAGATCTAAAAGGAATACAGGTAAATCCTTGCATTGCTTTTTTTTATGTGGAGAAGCACTTACAAGGGAAAAGAGAGTTTTGCTAGTTAAGGGGTTTGTTATCTCACTGGTGACCTCAAGTTACAGCTTTGGTCACTCTCTATTCACCTAATATCTGATCTACCAAAATAAGAAAGGTCCTAATGAAGGAGGGGAAAGCAGTGACTTTAGAGTTGGGTTAGATTACCTATCCAAGCCAAAGGCTGAAACCTGTCCACACAGGTAGTGACTGAGTTATATTTGCTGTAAGAAAACACAGGCTATTCCTTCAAGACTGGCAGAAGTCCTTTACCTGTGATAGGGTGGCCCTGATCCTGCAAAACTCCTACAAGATTGCATATGTGGCAAAAGATCCTGAATCCAACACCACAGAGAGCTTATGCTGAAAAAAGAGCTATTATCTGAAATATGACTGAGATGAGGCAGAAGACATATACCAAGTAACTCAGTCTGGGCAGTTTTGAGTAGCTACAAACACTAAATTGTTGAGTAGGTGAGCATAGGCAGCTTCAGATTTTGGCAGCAACTCAACAGGGATTTTCTGAATCACTGTTTGAATTTAGAAGCCTCAGTGTACTTGCATCCTCTTTTAGAAGATGAATTCTTTCAATGGACTTAATCCTGAATCTCTCTGAGTTTTGAGTCTTCATCTCTAAAATGATGACTGCTATACACCTGCTGATGTGACCACAGTGTAGTCTGGGCTAGCCTATGATAGCCCACAGCATCACCAGCATGCTGGAACTTTAAATTGCTCATATAAATATAGTAACAGTTCTTGCAGGGTCTCAGAGCTGAAGTATTTATATTTAGTTAAAATGACCCAGATTCAAAGTGAATAAGATTGAGCTATTCACACACTAATGAGAAAAAATTGCCTCGGCCAATCGCAGTGTGCTAGCCGTCCTGCCTGTTTTATAAATGAGATTAATGACTCAATTTACAGTAAATGCTTCAGCAAGGAGAAACTTATTTTGTTATACTAATTGTGTCACATATGTGCCCCAAAACACCAACTGTGCAAAACTAGATTTCCCTGTGGTGCACAAGATGGCTGGCCTCTGGTTTTATTAGTGCCATTGCTCCAATTTCTTTGCTGCAACTGATCATTTTGATCTTTGCATTAAGTGCCACAGCATAAATGCTGGTATAGGTAAAAAATTATTGTATAGTATAATCCTCTCCATTAGTGAAAGGACAAGAGTGTCTCTCTGATGTAAGCTGTTCAGCCCTATTTTCCCCACTACCATGAATAAAACTCTGAAATTATTTATTTAGGCATAGAATTAGTTTTTAATTGTAATAAAATGATTAATCATTGCCAGAGCCTTTCATTTACTCAATAGATACTATGACTTTAATGGTTTTAAAAGACCAACTTTAACATTGTCCATTTATAGGTCATACTGTATTACTTAAGGAGTAAGCTAATTCAAATAGTTTCATCAAATTAATTATTACACCTACTTTTCCATTTCCTACATTTCCCATGTTCCTAACTGGTTTGTTAATGTAAGTGTGAGAAAACAGTATTTGCTGACAATGGACCAACACCCACAGCTGATGTAAATTAACCTTATCACACTGAAATCCGTAAGTTGCTTTACACCAGCTGAAGTTCTGCCTCAGTTTGTCTATTATTCATCCTGTTATTCTGTTTGTGATGTTGGATACAATTGTCCTCAATTTTTTTTGTGCTTTTTACACCATTATAGTTTTGATGACAGTGGAATTAGTCAGAATTTACAGTGGGGTTAATAAGAGAATTATATCTAAGAATATACCACAATGGGATTTTCATTTCAATGATAAATTCAAGATTCATGCCTGTGACTTTTGTATGCAAATATATTTGGTGAGAAATGTAGTGTAAATTGGAATATTTTGTTTGGCTGTACAGTTATCTTTATAAATCTGTTTCTGTACTTCATGCTTTGTTAAATGTGCTTCTGGAACTACTAGCAGATGTTACATACATAACTTCTGTCATACCATGGAGGTCTCTACCTCTCAGTGAGAAAAGACAGCATTTGTTTAATTTTGTATCTTGGCAAAATACTGAAATACAAGGAGTACTGCCCCAGTATCTGAAGTGTGTGTGCTTTTCCAAAGTGGTCTATGAAAAATCCAAAGGAGTCACTCATGCCATTGAAGCTTACAAAGCAACCCACAGTGCAAGAGCATTTTGTTTACTGTTCTGAAAAACACTCTGCAACACTCTGCTTCAGGTTCTTTATTGAAAGTTAGCATGCCCCTCAGCTTCATCCCACCCTCCTGTGTTCAGCCTCATGACAGCAGTAAAAATTATTCGTTTGTGCTCTGTTATGTTTAGGTTACAGTCTTGGACAGTAAACTGGGTGTTAATGAGTTCAGAGGCTTTCACCAAGCATGATGTATAGCCTACAGATGGCCCTGAAGATGGTGCATGGACAATTTCCTTCTGTAGAATGGTTTATGACTGAAACACAAGTTTAAGGATGTACCTGGTTGTGCTCATCATACACCCATAGCATACAGCTGTGGAGCAGTCAGTGTTAGTCATCGTGGAAAACATGAAGTTCCTAGATGCAGCATGGACTGCTGTCATGGTGGTTTGATTCAGCCTCATTGTGAAGCAAAGGAGTTACAAAATTTCAGGATCCAGTGAGCATCTTTGTAAGACTTTGCTTATAATAAGTAGTATTTATGCCACATTGCCTTGTTTTATGAGAGAGCTTTACAGACTTGAATATTGCACCCTCAATTTTTATATACTACTATGCATAGTGAACTTTCCCTGCTTAATAAGCCTCCATGAAGGGAGAACTATATTAACATAAAACTCCAACCTCTTACACTGGCATCAGCTGAAAATATTTCAGAAAAATGAAATATTCTGACTGCTTTCTTACAGGAAAGATACTGGACTGAATGATTTTCCTTGTCAGGGTGTGTGTTTGTGTTGAGACCTAACAGCTCTTTGGTGGTGAAAGGAGCTTTCAGAATGTAAAGGTGACTTTAGAAATCCTATAATACCCTGATTACTTTGCACCATCTCTTCTCTTGATACAAAATGCTGGGTATAGAGAGAGCTGATTGCCAGTGGTGTAAAAGAGAGATTAAAGAATGTGGAAGTAAGGATTTACTAAAGGGATTGGGATTGGCTTACCCCCTAGTATTTTACCTCGCTAGCCCCCATCTCCTGCTTCTGTGCCATGAGGTGAGAAGATCTATATCCTCAGATGAGCATGCGGAGATTTTTGTTTCAACACGTCAACCTCCTGTGTTAATAGCAAGAAGATGGAGATAAAATATGAATCACAGAATCATTAAGGTTGGAAGAGACCTCTAAGATCATTGGGTCCAACCGTCAACCTAACACCACCATGCCCACTAAACCATGTCATGAAGTGCCACATCCACGCACCTCTTGAACACCTCCAGGGATGGTGACTCCACCACCTCCTTGGGCAGCCTGTTCCACTGTTTGACCACTCTTTCAGTAAATAAATTTTTCCTAATGTCCAATCTAAACCGCCCCTGGCACAACTTGAAGCCATTTCCTCTTGTCCTATCACTAGTTACATGAAAGAAGAGACTGACACCACCTTCTCTACACCCTCCTTTCAGGTAGGTGTAGAGAGCAATAAGCTCTCCCGTCAGTCTTTTCTTCCCCAAACTAAATAAACCCAAGTTCCTCAGTTGCTCCTCACAAGACTTGTTCTCCAGACCCTTCAGCAGCTTCATTGCTCTTCTCTGGATGTGCTCCAGTGCCTCAATGTGAGGAGCCCAAATCTGAACACAGTATTCGAGGTGCGGCCTCATCAGTGTCAAATACAGGGAAAGGATCACTTCCCTGCTTCTGCTGGCCTTCTTGGCCACCTGGGCACACTGCTGGCTCATGTTCAGTCAGCTGTCAACCAGCATCCCCAGGTCCTTTTCTGCCTAGCAGCTTTCTAGCCACTCTTCCCCAGGCCTATATCGCTGCATGGGGTTATTGTGACCAAAATGCAGGACCTAGCACTTGGCCATCAATCTGGCCTATCCAAGTCCCTTTGCAGAGCCATCCTAGCCTCGAGCAGATCAACACTCCCACCCAGTTTGGTGTTGTCCGCAGAATTACTGAGGGAGCACTCAATTCCCTCATACATGTAATTGATAAAGATGTTAAATAGGACTGGTTCCAAAACTGAGCCCTGGAGAACACCACTTGTTACTGGCTGCCAACGGGATTTAGTTCCATTCACCACAACTCTCTGTGCTCAGCCATTCAGCCAGTTTTTAACCTAGCAAACTGTAAACCAGTCCAGGCCATGAGCTGCCAGGTTCTCTAGGAGAATGCTATGGGAGATAGTGTCAAAGGCTTTACTAAAGTCCAGGTAGACAACATCCACAGCCTTTCCCTCATCCATTAAGCAGGTCATCTGGTCATAGGAGGAGATCAGGTTGGTCAGGCGGGACTTGCCTTTCATGAGCCCATACTGGCTTGGGCTGATGCCTTGCTTGTCCCATTCATGCTGTGTGAGTGCACTCAAGATGAACCTCTCCATAATCTTCCCTGGTATCGAAGTCAGGCTGATGGGCCTGTTGTTCCCCAGATCTGCTTTCCTACCCTTCCTGTAGATGGGTGTCATGTTGGCAAGCTTCCAGTCATCTGGAACCTCCCCAGTTAACCAGGACTGTTGATAAATGATGGAGAGTGGTTTTGCAAGCTCCTCTGCTAGCTCCCTCAGTACTCTCGGGTGGATAATATGGTGCTGTGCAGAGCTAAGGAGTGTGTCTTTTGTGCTCTATCTGCTGCCTTACACAACAGACTTTTCTCTAACCTGTAACCCCATCCTGGGGGAGGTAATTTGATTGCAGTGTGATTGCAACTACTGCCAGAAAATATCCCGGCCAAGGCTAATCTTGTACTTGCTAATGCCATACTACTGACAGGTGTTAGTTAATATAATGCTAAAAGCAATGTAAGAACTGAGATACTCGATTAAAAGAGTTTATGTATTGTTATTGCATGGGAAATCTCAAATCATACTTTTTTTTTTAAAGCAAAGGTGTGGCAACTATGACTTTTTTATTTGCACAGAAATATAGATGCATAACATGAACAAATACACCAGATCTGTAATTCTGCAAAGTCTTCTGGTCCTTGAGTTCTTGTTATAGACTACAGGAGGAGAAAAAACAAAACCCAGGTGAATTGATCATACATTTGCTCTCTCTAAATAATTTTAGTTAGGCATTATGTTATTTTTCCTGTCAGCCATAGGTGGCAGGCTTCTTTCTGTTAGTCTCTGTGGTTTGCTTTCCTATTTCCTACATATTTCTTAGCTGCTGGGTGCATGCTATTATGGCACATCCAACCTTTGGTATAAAAAATTTATTCTGAAGGTTCAGAATGCTATAATGTGCATGAGGCATCTTGAATTTATTTTTAATGCTTCTGCCTTCCTGAGAGCTTTCTACATCCAAAGCTACCATCAGAGAGAACTGGCAGTCTTCAAGCAGAAGAGAGAAAACTTTTAGACCCTATAATTCTATTTTTCTAGCTATAAATTACACGCTTCTGGTGAAGAGTGGAACAAGTGATTATTATTTGCCGTTTTGAAGAACCTGGCTCGGATGATGTGCAAATACTGTTTGCATTTGTTGTGAAGTCTCTGTAGGCATTTCTTGCGCTAACAAGTGTGCGACTCACGTGCTGATCCCCTATGGGAACCCAATGAAATCAGTGAAATATCAAAGGGCATTTGGGTGACTGATAGAACTAAGTATTAAGGTTGTAAAAAGAGATGTAGCAAGGGCAGCAGTAGCCAAGGGTTGTTTGGTACTAGAGCACAACCAGGGGATGAACCCACACCACACAACAGAGGGAGAGACGGTTCTGCCCTCTTGGGAAGATGAGCTGATCACTGCTGGTAGTGGTGAGGGTGGTCATAGCTATCTGTGCAGCCAAGTGACAGTTTGCTCCCTTCTTTCCTTCATGATTCCTTCACAAACCTCAGCCAGCACCATGGACTGCTAAAAGCTAGGATTTAGAAATGTGCAGGAATTATATTTTAGATGGGAATTATTTAATGGAGACATTAATGGTGTGGGAGGCTTTTCTTTGTGGGGGGCTAGGGGGGCAGAAGGAGGAAGGGGAGGGGAGTGTGTGTGCTTTTTTGTAGGCCTTAGAAGTTTGATTGACATACCTTGAATTCAAGTCCTGAATTCAAATCCTTGAATTTATGCTGATTTAGTACTGAAACTGTATTATGATTAAAAACAAAGCAAACTTGACTTATGTGAGATTTATCAGACACATTAGCTGAATTAGTTTACCTGGTCTCCAGATGATACAGCATATGGAGGACTAGCAATGCAAGAGGCATGGTCTCTAATAGCTTCACCTAAAATCTGTAGCCTGATGCTGTTTAGTATTTGCCCTGCTTTGCTGAGACAGAATTTTAGAGTCAGTTTTCTGTTGAGGAAAACTGCAGTTATGTAAGGACTGCAACACTATTTCATGGGGACAAAGCTGCTAAGACACTTTTAGTTTGTGGCCAGCCCTAGGATGCAGGTTGCCATAGTGATCAAGGTCTTTAGCAGTTCAAAGTTAGCCAGGTACAGAAGCTAGGAGGAGCGAAAGCCAGGGCAGATGACCCAAGCTGGCTAACAGGATTATCCCATACCATAAGCGTTCATTATAAATTGGGGAGTTAGCTGGGAATGGCACTCCTGCTCCTACTTCCTTCTCCCTCCTCCCTCCTTTTGCCCTCTTCTATGGCTGACTTCTCAAGAGAGACTTGTTTACCATCCTTCCCCTGAGGCCTACTCTGCCACAGTATTGGCTGAGTATAACTCTGTGTACTTTATATTAATACTGTTATTTCGATTATTTTTTAATTATTATTATTTTATTAAATCTATTTCCATTTCAACCCACACATCTTCTTTCCTTTTCCTGACCCCTCTCCTCAGGTGGGGAGGAGGTATCAGGTGATAAAGCAATTGTGTAAACCACAGCAGTATTTCTATTGACATGCTAGGCAGTGATATAATCTTGTGATTTGCAGACTTTCTCAGAAAAGAGGACTGATAATAGAGCGAATAATGTCCAAGAGAGATTGAAAGAAGTTGTGAAACTTCTGGAGTGAAATAAATTGAAGAATTCAACAATGATAAAAGCAATTGTTCCATACGTGCTCATTTAGCATGTAGACACTTAACTATTTGTTAGCCTTTTAAGAGGCTTGTGTAATACGATGCAGAGAAATTGGAACTGAACCACTGGCTGCAGCACTTTGTCACATACTTTTGAACCATTTGCATGCACAAGTCTCTTCAATGGCAACATTAAAAGGGGACTTCATGGCTGCAAATCAGTCCTGAAACATGGAAAGTGATATGACAGCAACTGTTATAAGTTATATGACAGTTCACTAGCTGGAAGGTGAGGTTGAACTAATTCAATTTCAGAATGAGAGCAAGCTTTCCAGGCACAAGGAAGGAGAAGGAACAACGAAGGTGCTCCGTAGGAACACGATAATTAAATGCTGACATAGTTTACTTGATGAGTGGGTACTAGGAGTCTATCAGATTCATTCCACAGAGAATCTTAGTCTGTGCTGTCTGCTTGGATTAATGAGGAAAAAAACAAAATCTTTCTGCTTCTGTCTCAGTATTTTCATGACATTTTGGTTTTGAAGTCAGCTAGTTAGTACTTTCAGTTAGTTACTGAATCTTGTGCTTCAGTCAGTTGACTGCAGGCCTTAAAGAGTGTGGCTTTTAATTTTTTTTTCACTTTTTAATTTTCACCCTCCTTAAATACACAACTACAGAGATGTAATCAGAGCTGGGAAGTGACCAGAACTCAAAGCCTGGATGGTTATGGATGGATGTTGCTCAGTCCATTCTCAGTTTCATCATTCTTAGCTACCTGACTGGTATTTCTTGTACATGCTTAGGATCAAATTTGTATATATTTTAATTAGAGTTTTTGGCTCTGAGTGGGCTGTGCTGTCCAGCAGATCAGACTGTATAATGTAATGTTTTTTTCAGGTCTTAGCATTAACAAATAGAGCAAGCGTATTCTCTCCCAAATACTGCTGTGTTTATGTTGTTAAATTGCATTGGCTCACACTTATACATTTCATGACAATATCAGTGCTGAGCACTACTATGAACTAATGGAGTTGCACTGGAATTAAGGGTGTTACAACCACTTCAGTTGAGAATTTGGTCTGCAGCATATAATAACTAACACAATATTGAAAAAATTAAAATCCCCAAACAGTGAGCGTCAGATCACAACTGTATTCCCCCTAAAAAGACAAGTTCAGGTACTATGTCACATCTCCCTTAGGGAAAAAAAAAAGATTTCTACACAGATCATAAAATACGTTTACTGTATCTCTTTCTGTCAATACTGCTTTTTGGCTTGTTTGAACCAGCAAATTGAAGCTGGACTTTTTTTCTTAACATTTTTGTAGACCAGATCTAATGCATATTTCACTTGCTTTAGTTTTATTCCTGTGTTTCTACATTAACTTCAGTTACTCTAGTCCTATACTAGTCTGAGTGGAAACAGAATCAAGTTCATAGACTTGAACTTATATTCATTGATTTTTAGATATTTGTAGCTGCTTACAAACAACTCAGGCAAAATTAGGTGGAGAACAATGTTTGAAAATGTGGAATTACTTTCAGAGTTTTTTCTATTTATCAAGCATTGTTTCCAGGAGATCAATCTTTTAATTACACTGTGCTTTCTTCTTAGTGATGGAAATGGGTAACAATAAGCATATTAGCACTGGGTATAGCTTTCTCTGCAGTATGTTGATGCTATGAAATGTGCTGATTCCCATATCTAACACTTTTTTATTCACTGACTGCATGCTTCTCTAAGTGAATCAGTACTTTCTAAATATACCATATGACTTGTTACTTGGGAAACCGTTTCCCTATGCCTGCCCCGTTTGTAGAAGTTGATAGAAGCAGCAAATGCTACTAGCAGTATAAGTCTAAAATGAACTATCCTGCTAAGCCTTTGCTTTCTGTGTATTTGCTATGCTTTACTTGCCCCTGGCAAGTTACAAATGAGAGTAAGAAACATTAATTTTTGAGGGAAAACAAGACACAGCCTTATAAAAAAGTAACAATAAATAATCCGGGTAAATAGACCTTGCCATGTTGAATTAAATATACCCAGAGTATTGCCCAAGACATTTCTAGCACATGGGCCTGATTTTTCTTTACTCTGCTGCAGTAACTACACTGAAGTCCATGGGCCTAGTTTTGTAGAACATGAATCTCTGTACAGACAGATCTACCTACTAGCGCTTCCTGCGCTCTGAGTTCATGAGTTGCCTGCCAGCTTTGATCTGGGAGCTGTTTAGACACCAGAGCTTGCCTAGTAGCTGTCAGCGAACAGTCATGCCTAACTTCTCTTTTATTATTGTGGCAGTGTAAAATTTCCTTAGGTCCCTTTGCTGGACAATATACAGTGATGCTAGCTTCACTGGTGGCATGACCAATGAGTTGTACAAGCATGACCATGGAGGCACACAGTGATAAATCCAAGCCTCTCCTTTATAGACTGCCTTTATGGGTACAAAGCTACTACAGATACCGAAGTCATTATGACCTACCATAGGCAATGGTACAGTACAAAGCTACTGATTAGATGCTGGCTTGTGTAGTGGTATTGAGCTTCCTGAATGAATAACCTTTTTAGAAGACAATTTGTATTCAACAGACATGCCTGCATGGCAAATGTTTGAAGCGCAGAAGCTGTGTACACATTGCTTCACTTCCTGACTGTCCCTGCAAAGAGTTTTTGGAGTAATCTGGCTATGTATCAAATGTAGGCAAGCACTCCTGACACAAGAGCAGCCTAGATCCCTGGAGAAAGCTGTGGTAAAATCAGCAGAATTTACACACAGGTAAATTTGCTTAGCCAGCTGCACCATTCTTCTAACAGCACCAGCCTGGTCCTTGAAGTTTATTGCCCACTGCTATACATTGAGTTGCAATTGTCGGATTAATGTCATTTTAAAACAGTGAAGCTGCTGCATCTTTGCTTCAAAGACAGGTGGTAGTTTTGCTTCCACTGCTTTTTCGAAAGAGGTGATACACATCTGCACTGACTGAACTTTTATTGGTCCTCTGCACTGCTCATATATTACCTTCTGCTTCTGCAAGCATTTGCATAAGCTCAGAGGCACAGTGAGAGGCAAAGCTCAGTCTTGTAGTAGTCCAAATGTTGACCTGAGTGTACCGCTGAGGTCAGTCGGTTGCAGCATACCACATGGATGAAGATACTTTGACTGTTAAGTCCTGCCTTGCAAAGCTTTATACAATAGCATGGTGGCTCGTGCCATATATACTTAGGTCTGTGTAGGCTCTGCAAGCGTTCTACAGCAAGCAAACCAGACCTAAAACAGATCTTGCTCAGAAGAAGACTGTTTTAGTTGTCTGTTCACTGGTCAGCAAAGCCATAGTACTTTGTGAGTGAATGTGAACAACAGCCTCATGACTTGTGGTGTTAAGCACTGCCAGACTAGAGAGGACCTCAGAATGTCTTTCATAACCTCTAGTCATTTAATAGGATGGGGGCCAGCTGGCAACTCTTCTCTATGGCCTTGTCAACAAGACTCTTGTTCTGTCCTGAATCTATTATGGCCTGTTTTTCCCTTGACTGAATGTTCAGCTTGTTGCTGCTGTTTCTGTGCCTCAGTAACAACCTTCCTCTGATGTTTTGGATAATCTTTCTCTCTGCCATTTCCCCTGTGAAGGCAGTACCAGCGTGGTTTCAACAGCCTTTGATGGCTGCAAACTTTATTTGTCATAACACCCCTCACATGACACAAATATTAGATCTTGGACTATGCTGCTTCTCTGCATACGACTGTAGAGCTTTTCTCCCCTGCACTATACTATTATTTGAACTTCTCTGCCTTTTGAAACTGCTCTCCTTAAATTTGCTGATGTCCTTTCTAACCTAAGGAGGCATAAGTGGGAAGAGACAGGTTTGTCCCAGTTTCTGTTTCACAGAAGCCAGTCCTGCAGCAGCAGGCACTGGAGTCTGTTGTATAGGAGACTCAGACAAACCTCTGATTGCTGGCAGAGCAAGACCCTCAGTTATTCAATTTCTGGTGAGTATCTTATCGATGCGGGTGTTTGATACAGTGAGTGTCTAAATTTTTTGGTCATCATTCACCCTTCCATAGCTTGGTTTAGTTCAGCCTTGGAACAGAAATTCTGTGAACACCAGATGATTCATGGGCACCTGTAGACAGCTAGAAGTGTCAGATGATTTAGCACTGCCATCATTTGCTATTAGGTACATGATCATCTTTGTGTGTAACATGCTACAGCTGGAAAGAGCAGAGCAACCTAAAAGGCAGCCTGCTTTAGGAATATGAGAGCAATAAGAAAGTAATTTATGCTTGGGAGCTCTACACTTTGGCTGTACCGATGCATCCCCAGCCCCTTATTTAAAGCAGGTGGTGCAAAACATCACACTCCAGGCAGTAGATGGGGATGGGGACCCTGAGCAGAGAGCATTTAACTTGTCAGTCACAATTGTGTCCTCACCTGGAGTGCGAGGATCCACACAGAGAGGACCGGACACCTGACCTAGGCAGCCAAGCCTCTCAGTGCCAGAAGCTAGGAGGCAATGAGGCAGCAGCAAGAGCTGTCTGCCCTTTGTCTCTGTTACAACTGACGGGTTTTATGCCTGAGGATGGAATGAGAAAGCATTTTATTTAAATAGCTTTGTGTGTATGTGTGTGCTTGCACAGATGTGGGGAGGGAAGCTTTAGGGGGAAATGTGGTCATCTCTGATTAAAATAACTGCATGTGAGCCAATAAACGTAGCAAATTGTAAAATAAAACAATACTACATGGAAGACTGACTGCTAGTATTTTAAAAAAATGTAGCCCTTCAGCTACCCACTTCATATACATGTCTCTGAAACATAAGAGAGGTAAAGCAATTCCCATCTTGCCCTCATTCATTGCATTAGGGGACCTTGAGAACAGGAAATGGCATCTAGAAATGTGGAGCTTTCCAAAAGGCAGACTTTCCCATTAATGTCAATGAAATGATTTCTAGTTTCATAATAAAGCCCTCTGCATAATTCTTCCAGTATTTATACATCTCATAAAGATTCAGCCTGCACAGAATGAAAGGCAAAAGAGAAGAGGGGAAACAGACTGACAGAGGGGGATCCCCAACAGTTAATCAGATTAGTTGTAGATTGGGGAACTGACAATGAGTGTACCCTGTCCTAGAAAAGAAATGGTTGAAACCGCATCATATTTATTTCAGTAATGCAGATGAGAGGTGGTGTCTTGTATTACATTTCTATACTTCATATGCATTTTCTCCCTCTGCTGGTAGCTGGATACAACCAACTTGTAGCTAATGGAAAACAATAAAACTCTTAAAAGACTGAAGCATTTAAATGTCTCAAAACTCTGTGGCATATTCTGAAAAATTAGGTCATACCATACTTTAGTCCAGTTAGTCCTGGAAATGGTTGACAGGCACCCCATATACAGATAACAGAGTAATTCTTACAGCAGATTTAAAGTACAGCTAAATGCAGCCCTCTTTCCTTCAGAGAGACAGCAGAAATTCTCACTTGTTAATGTTGCAATAAACATCGCCTGCAGAACGAACTTGGAAGTTATTAATAATTTTTTTGAAAAACCATCAGGTCTGTAATTTTAGAGTATTTCTTGGCTTTGTTAAAATGACATTCTGTGTACTTATAGAGTTTCTGATTCTTCCTTTTGTGTTTTTTTTTGTTGTTTTGTTTTTACTTTTGCTTGAAAGTATTTCCATAATATACAGACTTAAGGGGAAAAACTTGCTAAAGCAGTTATATGAAAAAGATTTGCCTTACGTATTAAAAAAAAAAATAAATAATTTTGTTCCAAGGAAATTCTTTAAAACAATGGGTTTCTAAATAAATTTATGTAAGCTTACTGGTGGTAAGTACTTATTGATAATACTGCCTTATAGGAGAAAATAAATGCTACAGACTTACTTAAAAGGAATAACTAGCAAATAGAAATATAATCTTGACTATAATGAGGATACAACTTTCTGCTCTATAGGACTGGGATATTAACCTTTCAAAAATATTATTCTAATGACTACAAACCATAAGCTATAAATCTTAGAAAGATATATTGATTTTGCATGGAAATGTTTATATATTCCCTGTAGCAAATCAGAATCAGTAGAGTTGAAATAATACTATTAAGCTTCTTAACTGTTCTTTGAGATATTGTAGTAAATATTATAACCATTTTATGACTGAATAAACTGAGGCAGAAAGAAGTTTGTTCAACAGAGTCTAGGAGTGCTGATTTCTAATCCTCCTTTTATTGATACACATATTAAAGGCAGGTGGAGATTTTTATTTTAAAGGATGTATTTAGAACAATAGCTGATGAGGCTTAGAGAAGTAAAGTGTATTTAGTAGGAATTTAGCTAGGGGAAAATGCTGGCAGATGCTAAGGAATATTCAAGTTAAACAAAGACATCTGTGAGGAGTGGCAGTGCAGGGAGAATAATTCTGTAGTCAGCAGTAAAGGACTGAGTTAGAGCTACCGTAGCAGGCGCAGGTTGGGCCTGGGATGTCAGGGGGACTTTTCGGCAGTGTTGTAGCTCAGTTGAAGGAGCTGGTTAAAAACATAAAAAGTGTGCAAATAGGGAAAGCTTTAAAACTTAGCCTTACTAGTAGTAACACTAGGAATAGGAGCATCCTCGATTTTTTCATACCTTGTCACCACTGTCCAGTTGTCTGCCCAAACCTGAAACTACTCAGTCAATGGATGATGCTTCTTCAGTACAAGCTGCTTTCCTACCATTTGCAACTGCAGAGATGCTTCTCTGTTGTGCTGGATCCACACAGCATCTTTTATTCATCTGTTAACTATCTGCCATGGTAAGCACCAATGCAGTGGTCCAGCTCCTTGACTTTATTAACTGTCCTGCACTCAGAAAAGTGAATGTCTTGTTCTGTTGTTTTGCTGGAGTCAGCTTTATTATAACATTTAAAGATTAGAGGAGATCTGTACATACAAACATGTTCCCAACAATGGATGGGAAAGGTTCACACATAGGTTTAACACCTTTGTGTTACTACAGCTGTATGCAACAATAATGAATCCCCTTCACTCTTTCGGATTCTCTTGCTATGATCATAGCTTGCCCAGAAGAGCACAGGTTGAGGAGTAGAGATGCTCCCTATTCTTATGGCTGCAGTGACTACTTTAAATCTGCTTTTTCCTCTAGCCTACATGGAAAATCCTTTTTAAAACAATAATTGCCTGTTTCTTTTCTTCCACTGTTAATTCCCTGTGATACCATACAGTGACACCACGTGTAATGTGCAAGGCTCCTTTCTTCCTCTAAAGATACCAAAATATCTAAAGATATTTCTGTTGCCCAAATACATTATCATCTTCCTGACTTTAGTCTTCAGACTCTTTTGTTGTAGTTTTTTGAGGATTAACTGGTAAAACATTGTCCTATAATGAGAAATATTAAATGCACACTCTTGTTCCTAGATTCATTACTGTTCTCTTTGGGGATCTTGTATAAAGCTTGACGATTTCACACATGGGGAACTTCCAGAAGTGGTTTTCAGAGTGGACATACTACACAAGACAGTAGGGTATTATGAGTGGAAGCATAAATCCTACACATTGAAGAGTAAGGCAGTGCCTCTTAAATTGTGAATGGAGAGTCCTGGGCACATTTCCACAAAGCTTAGAGGGAAGGTACTTAGTAAAATGTTTTTGGAAAGAGGTGATTTTTTTTGTTCTGAATTGTGACTGCTGGAAGAAACCATAGAATAAGCCTACGCTAATAGATCAGTTGTATTTTCTGAAAGGATGAGTTCTTTAATAACTGCTTAATGCTTAACATCTCTGTGATATGTAATTTTCTTTTGTGTAGGCACTTTAAGTATTACTAACTTATTTGTGAACCACTACTATTTCTGTAGCGTGTATTGTTAGTGTTTTCTGTCAAGGAAGCAGGTATTCTAGCCCCATTAAAAATGACTGTAAGCAGGCCCCAGCCCACTTTGAAATACACAAAATATTTTGGACCGTAGGTCTTCATGTGAATTTGTAACTCTGACTTTTCCTTTGTAGGTATGTCTATTGACTTCTGTGATGTTCCCTTTTCACAGGTGAAGACAGAGTCTTGAGCCCAGAAAACTGAACAGGTAAGATCTGAACTCTTACCTCACTATCGTACATCTAAATTCAAGTGTTTCCTAAATCATCTGTTTACCTATTATTGTCTTCAATTCTACTACTTCTGTAGTCCTTGTGGAGTACGTTGCAACAGACTGAATTGTTTTCTGTCTTTATCAAGCTGCCTGTGGAAATGGTGTGGTAAACAGACTCTGAAGATTTCCTCTGTTACTACTGCCATCTCCAAAATACTATTGCAGTTAGCAACAATTTCTTCTGGAAAATATCTGCTGAAACTGATGAGGGTGCAATGCTGATTTGAATAGTGTATTGAAGTAATAGAACCAGTCCAAATGGATGCCTAATGCTTTCAGCTTCCATTGACCTCTGGGATTTTGGAACTCAGTGCTTTTTAACCTCAGGTCTATAGAAAGGATTTGTTTTTTTTTTTTAATTATGTTCTGATAGATAAATAAGTTCTGGTGCTTCTTTCCCCTCTCCTCCTCCTTCTCCACAGAGAAGTGTGGAGGAAACGTTTTCATTTCCTGTGTCATAAGGACAGTTCCCTCAGTCTACATCCTGTGGTCAAATGTAGCTACTTCATATGTTGACCATCTGATCGTAAGGATTTCTTTCACAAAAAGTATGTCAGCAAGCACAATATGTCCTGGAGCATCCTGTGATGTGAAGGGTGTATAAATGACAACAGTTAGAATATGTGCAGTTAAACATGAAGTAACAGGGATCCAGCAAAACAAGTATGAAAGAGATTAAAGCACATACTGAGCCAGTTTTTACATGGCTTTTAGAGAAGTGGACAAAGGTAACTTGCAAAGGAACCTCTCATCCGATCGAAAAGACCCTTCACTTCACTATGTGTATTTCTGCAGTACGTATAAATGTGGTAAGAAATACTTTCATAGCACAGTGAAGAGGAAAATATAGTCATACCTACTAAGATATGTGTGTATGACTAGTAGAGTTGATATGTATATGTCATTACAAGTAAATATATCTGCATGTGTTGTTGCCAAGCTACTAACAGTGCTTTTCATTTTTTTTCATTCTTCTACATACAGTGTCAGTCTTCTTTTCTAAATATTAACGTTACTAGAGCAAAGGCCAAATAACACAAAGTCTCACTGTATGGAAGATTTGTTTGAGTGAGGCAGGTAAGTCCAGATTTTGTAAACATTTTTATTCTTTTTGCTTCTGAATATAAAAAAAAAACCTGAAATAATTATATATTTCCCTCAAAGTGCATACCAGTGATGCACTATAACTGTCTACTGTGCTCAAGTAGATGATTGCACTAATGAAAACACAGCTAACTTTGGCAACTACCTAATTTTACAAGGCAAAACCAGTTTTTGCTTGTGCATTGAATATGTCTGCTCCTGTAGATGGTTCTGTCTCCCTTTCAGGCACTTGAAAAAATGAGCCACTAATTCATGGGTGTTTTTGAAGCCTAGCTTGTTGTTGCTAGCTCCAAAGAACTTAGTTGCTGAAAGGGCAAAGAATTTGGGAAGTGCCAAAAAACCTAGGGTTAAATCTTGCTCTTCTTTTTTTATTTCTACTTGTATTGCTGTATGTTAATGGTATTCTTTTATGAATTGTGGTGCAGTGTATGTTCATGCTGACCCAGCAATTTATCTATTGCGTATGCCTCATAGTCCAGTCCTAATAGATTTTTGCACTATTAACATGTCACAGTATGGAAATATACATTAATGTGTTTTTAATGTGCTTTAACTGTATGGTCCTATTGAGCATGTAGGATGTTGCAGCAGATGGATTTCACGTAAATAACAAGTAATTTAACCTAAAGAAACAGAAAAATATGTCACCATGCCTTGCAAAGTAGAAGTGCTCCCTCCCCTTTCTGGTGGCAGCTGGTCAAGACATTTACAGGAAAAATATATTGTTTCATCTTCTAGTGCACAGTATTCACTGTGGCCTTTTTCATGCATGTAGGAAGATGTCTCACAACTGACTTTAGAAAGCAAAGGGTATGATGCAAGAAGGCTAGCAAGAGGAGGAAGTGAGTGATGGGAAGGATGGGAGAGAAACATCATGAGATTGTTTAAATATTACCTGTATGAACAAATTTAAAAACTATAGTAGTGATCATTAGGTGCATTTGCCTCAGCCATGAGGAGCTGCACTTGTATTTTAACTCTGTTCCATATCTTTTACTTTTTTCTCCTTTGTCAGCTCTAGCCTGGCATAGTTTTGCTAATGTCCGTACTCTACTATAAAAATGTGCTGCATTATCAGTCCAAATTTGGTGTCATCCTGCTATGTCAGGTGTGTTTTGCTTGTATGTCATGGAATAGCCTGACTCAGAATGGCACTTGAGCATGTGTGCAGTGAAGTCCAGGCAGCACCACATTTCTACAACACTGGGTGTGCTTGCTTTGTTATGAGTCAGGAAGATTCGAGAAAAGGATGTAATACACTACATAGCATGCATAATTCAATGAATATTTCTGCTTTTCATGGGGTTTGGGTGGTTGGTTTTTTTGGGTTGTTTTTGGTTTTGTTTGGGTTGTTTGGTTTTTTTTTGAAATTCCTAAAACCTGTCAAATATTATCAGTGAGTCAATATCTTATTGATTCAAATTGTTCAATTTATTTTTGCAGAAATTTGTAAGCAATACAGAAGTTTTATTGAGAAATTTCTACCAAAAATAAACTATGGTGTGCACACTGCTTGCAATAATTTACAGAAATTCTGTATTGCAGCAGGTGGCAAAATAAAGCATGTGATGTGGTTCCTGTCTTCTGTCAGAAAGGCTTGTGAGTAACCAGTGAATTTGAAAGTTTAGATCTGAAAATGAGTTATCAGCTGAAATTCATAAGTATTAGTTAAGTAAAGGATTGCTTATAAGCAATATAAGTTATTAATTCTGGGAATATGAGCATAAGCATACTGTTTTTTCTGTTTAGTTGTTTCTAAGCAGTGCACATACTTTTAAAATGGAACTTCTTTTTAAAGGAAATATAGGGCAATTTAGGTTGCTCTGTCTCTCCTAAGTACAAATGTGGAGACGTAATTCAGGCTTTGCATTGAATTTATACTGTTAAATTCAGCAACTTTATACAGTAATAACAGCATTCCCTGTCATTGTGTTTCTACAGTAAGTACACTACACATTCAACATCTTATATTACTATTTCTGTTAATCCACTCGCCGAATTGTTCATAGATAAACTCATTTGAAAATCTAGATAATCTTGCCTATTTGGCATCTATGAAAAGCAGGTAAATGGTATGGTGTTCAAGTAAGAAGCAATTACATTCTCTGTTTCTGTCCTTACTCTTGATTATAGTCATTGCTAATCTTGGTATTGCAAATACTTTGTTAGGCTGCCTCCACACTAATTTTTCCACTGTCTTTGTAATATGGCCTTTTTACAAGTTCCCCAGGAACAAAATTTCTACGTTGGTACTAGGGGCTTGCTGCATAAATGACACTTCAGTTGCAGGTGTAAATAAGCTATTTTGGATAAAGGGTTGCTCCCTATGGCTGGGACCACTCCACTAGCAAAAAACAGCAGTGGGAAAGGAAATCTGTGGACTTGGCAGGGGGTGCTCTGCAGTTCTGCAAGTGTGCAACCTGGCAGGTCCCTTTGTCTGTGACTGCCTGTGGCACTGCAGTGAAGAGAAACATTACAGAGCTGAGGGGAGGAAAAAAAAAAAAACAACAACAAAAAAAACAAACCACAAAGAGAATGAGTGGGAAGGCAGTGTTTTAATGCACAATGCTGTGCTTAATGAACAGAAAAAAGGGGAAAGGATCAAACAAGGGTGCTGTGTCTCACACCCATTTCCTTAACTTCCCCTGAAGACAGTGACATTAGTTCCATCTGTAATTAAGCCCAGGCCTCCAAACAGCCAAAGGCTGAAGAAAATGACCCATGTTTTGTTATTTGTTATAATCTTTATCCTTACTGTAAGTAAGGCATCCATGCCACCTGCATTAAAGGATATTGAATTGTCCTGTTAAGGCTAGGGCCTCTTTCCATTGTAAGGAGGCTAGAAAGATTCGCCTCCCAAGGAAGGTATCTAAAATGCTTGTCCATAGCTAAAGGTTATCCCCTTCTGCCAGTACACCTTCCTTTAATTCCACTGTGATATTTTGAAACAGGAATATTGTGTCTGGTTTCTCCCTTAAGAAAGTTATACTTGGAGACTGCTGTACTAGAAAAAGATCTCTGCAAGCTGATACAGAGTACTATTATTTTTTTTTCCCTCATTATTTTTTACTTGCTTGTCTTATTTTTATAGTTCTGCCTTTCTTCCTCCTCACCAGATTGTTTATACTTAAAAAGAAATAAGCCTTCTGCTTGTTTCATAGTCAGTTCTCTTTACATTTTTCTTAAGTTAACATTGGTTTCTGTTGTCCTTTTCCATGTTTAGACATAGCCAGGATACATTTCAATGACAGCCTTTCCAACTGTTTCTAAATATTTCTCACTTTTCTTGCAGACTGATTTCCATATGTTATAAAATTCAGATCTAAATTCCATAAGGCGTTCTCTCCATCCCTCCAGCCATCATCCCGAAAGTGAAGGGGTTCAGTTTGTTCAGGTGGAGCTCACTGTCTACGCCCCCAGCACCACCAAATCTGTTGGGCGTAGGAGGACGGTGGAGCATGCCACCCACGGCCACCTGTTCTGCCAGAGGGCCCAGAGCCTTGCCAGCATGATGCCAAGGCACCAGCTCGGGGTGGGAGTCTGCAGAAGACACAGATCAGCTGGGAGATGCACTACTTCACTTCTGCCTTGCTTGCTCTCTCCTGAGTAACCTTTGCTGACAAAGATAAAGTCTGGTTTTTTGGTGGATGGGTTTTGGTTTGGTTTTGGGTTTTTTTTTCTTTGTTGTGTTTGTTTGTTTGTTGTTTTTTGTCTTTGTTTTTGGTTTTTTGGTTTGCAGTTTTGGTTTCTTTACTCCCCTTCTTGGCAAATTACTTGCCCATCTTACCTATAAATGCTAGTCAGTTGTAAGAGTAGCCTTAGTTTTCTAGCTAGACTGAAAATTCTGTAACACACAGAGAGTATAATTGCTTTCTCAGTAAATTGATTAGTAGTGTGTACAAGCTTGCTATTGGAATAATAGCTTCTATATTGGAGGAGTGACTGTCAGGGAGGAAGGCTTCATTGCTTCTACTGGGACATTATGTAGATAAGGCCTTAAACAGGGTCCTATCAGCTGCTTTTCTAAAAAAAAAACTCTACAAACACCACCAAACCAAAAAACAACCCACAAGAAAAAAAAATCTTGCAATAGATGATTGCAACACTGGCATTTCAAACTGGAAATCATGAATAGTCCTCAAAAAGAGTTATCCTGGCATCCTCCCTTACTCACTGGGAAATGGGTATTCTCTCATGGAAGACAATGAGGCTTATATGATAAAAATTAGGTCACAGATTAACATTGTTTTAATATTAGCTGAGCTTTCTTCTCAGTTATCCATTAGATTAATTACAGTTCCATGAATTAAGTCCACTGAAATGTCATTATTATTGACTCCCCAAACCTACAGAAGTCTATAATACCAGGATCTAATAAAAAATGGTAGCTAGGTACAGATTCCCCTAGATAGCTTACTGTCTATACTGGGAGAAAGCAGGGCAGCTTCCAGTACATCTTTCCCCAGCCTGTTGGATTCTGGATGCCTGAACTTGCTCAGGGGCTTGGGGTGGTCTCAGACACATTGGAGAATGCACTACAGGCTGTGTACTAAGCCCAACAGCTCTTCTAGTCTTGAAGAGGACAGCTGTACTTCATGTTCTTTGGGTAAAATTGCATGCCTTGAGATGACTTGGCACAGAGTCTGACTTTCAGATTAGCCAGAGACTTTTGCAGCATCAAACAGGTACGAGGTACCAGGGTACCAGGACCAATGATGCAAGGAGCACACCAGATACCTGACAACTGACTGAACCTGGACCTGGGGATGTAACTGCTGGTTTTCAAGTGTCTGCAGTATGTTCCTGACCTCTTAGGAATCCTAGGGGAAAGAGGTGGGGGACCATGCCGTTGTCAGGACACATAGGTTTTGCCATGCAGACGTGGATGTCTGTGGGGGCAATGAGGTGGTGGATACATTGCAGAACAGCCTGTGTTCACTGCCACTCTGAAAGTACTTTTGAATGACCAGGTATGGTGGCACAGCCAATGAGCTCTAACAGGTCATTTCCATGGACTTTGAGAGCAAGGCCACAATTCTTATTCTCTTGGTAATTCTTGTATACTCTTGGGCGAGCAGGGGGGAGGAGAGATGGACAGGAAGGAGTCAGTAATTATAATCCTCAGGTTGATTCTCACTTTTTTTTCTCTATCTACTTTTCCTTACACGTCAGCTAAAAGAGGGCTATGATGCAAAAAATGCTTATGAGTATTCCTTAAGAGCTTCTTAAATATTTGTTTTTTAGAAAAAAAGTTTTAAAAGTAGTGAACAGACTATTGTCTTTCTGATGAAAGACACAGAAAATAGCATAAGAGGCATAGTACCTTAAGAATAATATGAATTTATATTAGGATATGAAGATAATAATGTTGAGGGGTGTACAGTCTCTCAGTCTCCCAGTGATTTCTGATAATAATGTGATCATTTTGCAATGCCTTCTGTTTTCATTACTTTCACCGTCATGTAAATAAGGCATCAAAGTTTTAATACTTTGTGAACAGTATTCTCTAAATTACAGTAATGTAGTATGCTACTTTGACCTTTTCAATATTGTGTGATTTGGTTGGCTGATTTTTCTATTTATAGCTGTGCTGAGTGGTGTGGCATGAGAGAGTGGATACCAGCTAATGAAAATACAGAATACTGGAAAAGTCAAGTGAAGATACTATGTTAGAGTGTAATATAATATTTCACAAAATGTATAGCATTAAGTATTGAAATTCTGATAAATCAATCTTGTGACAAAAGGCATAATAAGATTAGAAATTGCAACAAAAAAAAAATTAATCCTTTCTAATGACATAGATTGTGTCTAGACCGGGAAATGGTGTGAATTTAACTTGATCTCATTATGCTCCTAAATTTGTAATCCCATTTTCCTCTTCAGATGCTTCACTTAAGAAGGCAGCAGTGTGTGTGTGTGTGTGATTGGGTGTGATACATTCTTTATGTGGGCCAAGTTACTTAATCCTTCAACTTCAGTGCACTAGGAAGTGAGTAATCATCAAAGCAGAGAGAAACTTCCCTCCTAAGATTCGGAAGAGTCTTTTGGTTTGTATTCAAGGTTCTGCAGAATGCAACCAGCATTGACTGGCTTCATAAATCTTCCCCAGTCCAGTGGTCTTGGCCCTTAGAAATCCTGTTGCAGGCTGTGAGGAAAGACACATGCAGAATAATTAGAGCAGAGAACTCCACAGCCAGGACATAGAAGACAAAATACAAAGTTTCAGCCATCAGCACTGAGCAAGAACTGTTTTGAACCATAACGTGCTTACAGTGGACCTAGAAGCCTCTCTCAGCCAGCCATTACCCTCTGGATCATGATTTTTTTTTTTACTCACTTGCTCCATGAAACGAATGACTGAGGGAGAGGTGGAAGGGAAATGAATAATGTTATTTCTTTGGAGCAAGTTGTATCTTTTCTTTCCTTATTTGCCATATTCTTTCAGATATGCTGTTAAGTACTAAATGATTGCACTCAAGGATCTGACAGTTTTTAGCTGTACTCATTTGTCCAAAAAGGATAAAGACCATAAGAAGAACCTGCTTATTTCTGTGCATCCATAACTGAAAATGTGAGCACGTGCAGGACCATCTTTCATAACATGTGCATGCATAGCCCAAGTCACAGCTGAAGTTGCAGAGCTCCAACCTAAAAATCTTGTATAATCTCCTGCCTCCTCACTAAGAAGGAAAGAAATAATGTAGAATCCAGGTTTTAAGTTGCTGTCAGGGCTGGATATGCAGTGATTTCTTTCTCAACCTTGAACTAGGAATATGCATGAGCAAGTAATGAGACATTTAGGAGCTCAAATGAGTCTCTTCTCTTAGCAACTTCCTTCGTCCCACATTTCAAAACACTCTAACTAGTCCTTTCCTCTTTATAATCCACCTCCAGCATTTGAGCAATATATAAGCTTCCAAAATGCAAGTGATTTCAGGAGAAATCTATCTAACATAAGCATCTGGCCAGAGAGAGAAGATGTGGGGAGAGCTGGATGGCAGAAGCAAGCTTCTGCTCCGCTAGCTTAGACACCAGGGCCGGGAAGCAGCTGCCACCAAGAAGCTGTGTGCATTGTACACAGACTCCAGCCTCCTAGATGTGCTGACTTATCTGTGCAACTAATAGATGTAGTATAATTGCAACGCATAATTCAATGCTATTTTTTTTTTCTAGTTTTGTCTCTGTCAGTTCAAGGCTTGCACACCACTCATTAGCAGATCTCTCTGCTGTGGAAGACCCACATGAGACTTACTGCAAGTGTGCCTATGTCTTCGTTCTCAGTCCTACCAAGTGCAACCCTCTCTCCTGGGCTCCCTTTCTTTCCTCATTTCCATTTATCCACCACTCATTACCTTCCAGCTATCTTGCTTATTCCTGTTTCCCATCCCAGCCTCTCTTGATGGCTGCTGAACAACTTGTTGCACCTCTCCTCTACTTTTCTGGTTTCTCACTCTTCCCAGTTGTCAGTCATAAGGCTCCACTTCCTACATTGTTCCTTGTGTCCCCAGTATTAGCCCCTGCCCATCTGTTTTGTTACTGCTGGCATTGAGATCTACCTGTTGTCCTCCTCTCCACTGCTCTAGTCCAACAGAAATCTAAGCAAAAGAGCACAAGATGAAATCTCTCCTGCCAAATTTGTGCATGCAGGTTAAGTTGCAGTCCATCTCTGGGACTCAAGGTGCTAAACTGTAAGTAGCTTCTCCTAAGAATAATCATGTTGATAGTGAGGGTAAGGGAAAATGTACAAAAGCTTTTAAGATGGTTAACATGTTACACATTTTCACACAAACAACGAGCACATCTTTAACACAAAAAGTACCTCCTGCCATATTTCAGATCCCTTCATCAAAGCATGATATGGACAACTGATTTTTTTTCAATTCATCACTTACAATTTCTTCTAATCTGGGCAAAGCTCTGTGGGTGAGTAGCGTGTTATATTCTATACTCTACAAGGCTAATTAACTTGAAGCAGATAGTGACAGAACATGAAACTTTTGCAAAGCCATTAGCAGCTGAAATAATGTTTTAAATTGAAAGTGTTGGGCAACCTTAGTATTATGCAGAATTAAGTCATGCCTGTAGTAAGTGGTTTGGTACTAGACGCAGTGGCTGGAGACAGAATTCAAGAAGGTGTATGACTGTGAGTTATTCTGAGTCAGAAAACTTTGCTCACTGAAAATTACTATCTCATACAGTTCTATATGTCTGTAAGGTTACCAAATGTGGGAGGATTTCGTTCTGTTGTTTTAATTACAGTTGCCTCAAAGGTGTATTTTATTCATACAGAAAATATTGCAGGCTTACTTTCTCCCCACCTCAGTTTCTGGAAACTTCATGATTTTCAGCTGCCAACGAGGAGGAAATCAGTAACTCAAAATAAAAAAACTCAAACTTTTTGGTTACAGATATATTGGGATTAAAAAATTGTTGCCACAGTGTCTCATCATCTCCTAGTTGAGTGATACGTCTATGAAAAGCAATCTCTTCCACAAAGGTAAGGAGAAGGAACCTCTGCTGTGTACGTGGGTGGGGGGGGGAGGGCGGGGGGGGTAAGGGGAATTATTACACCTTTTGACTAGCCACTAGGGAGATAAAAAAGCAAGTGACCCCTGTGAGAAAATCAGGTAAATCAGTTGTTTGGGGTTTTTTTCCTTCCTTTTTTCTACTCCTTTGCAAAGCTGTTGCACACATGTGCTGCCCTTCACGACTTTCTTCCTCTGGGCATGGGTGCATATGTTATGCATATATTATTCATGAGTTTGTGTATTCCACTGCAAATTCTGCAACACAGAGAAGAGGTCAGTCTTTCTAACAAGAGACTGGTTTTTTTGATAGAAAATTTTATAAAAGCCAAATTTATTTTTGTTTTGCCTCCTGTCTTCCAGACAGAAATCCTGACTGGTTCCCAGCAGCTGTCTGGCCAGTCCCTCATGGCCTGCTTGGATCTAGGTCTTGCGAAGTTGCTCACCAGACCTGAGACCCAGGGACACTGTGAGTTCACAGCTCTCATCTGGCTGCTTCTTCAGGCTTTTTTTAGTTTCCCCAAGCAAATTTCTCCCTGGGCGGCCCAGCTTCTACTACTGACTGAGCCAGGAGGATTAAGGTGCCAGCAGAGTGGGATCCTGAGCCAAGGGCAGTTCTGAACAGCATTGGGACAGACCATCTGTTGTCAAAGTACCTTCCCTTCAAGTAAGCATACTGGAAGTATTTTGATTTCTCAGGTTTTGTTTTACACAAGCCCAAAGAAGAACAAAGTAACTTTAAAAGCAAAGACAGTAATTTTGAGGACAGATCTTTCTTGTTGCCAGTTGTTCTACTGTCTTAATGATGTTTGAATGTAGAATATACTAAGTGTATTTAAAAAAAAACAACTCAAAACGGTAGACAAGCTCTTGAACTGAAGTCCTATCTAATTTGTCACATGCCCGAGCAATGGAAATGAATGCAATGAACTGACTCGTTCTGTAGCAGTGACATCCCACCTTGAGCTGTTGGGAGAGGTCTGAAAGCATCATCTGATACTTCTCACCCCCAAGATCTGCTGAAACAGTGCCCCTCAAACCTTTAGTGTGCCATGAACTTTTCTTCACTTAGTCTGAACAGTTAAGCCTTTCAGCCTCTATTTAAGCGTGATGATGACCTCCACAGTTATCCAAGTTCATATTCAATTAGTGGTTAAGAATTCCTAATTTAAATACCTTTGGAGAAAACATAAGCTCTTTAGAAGAGATACTTAGACAAGTTAAGATTCATATTAACAGCAATTTGTGAAAGCTTGGTTTCCCTGAAGATTGTATCTGTTGTTAAGAAGTATTAACTTGAATAGGCAGAGATTGTGGTGATTATGTGCATTATCTACACCCTGGGGGAGCTGCTGTGTATTGTTTGGAGGCAAGTTCATGCTATACTACAGAATTTAGATTAAAGACTTCCAAAAACGTAGCAGTGTTTATGCTGAGTGTCAGAGTTGCGACAGTCTCCAAATCATGCTTGAAGTGGCTTGTATAAAATGTGATGGGACCATGTGTCCACTTTCTTCTAGGGGAAGGGTTTCTGGGCAATTTAAATAAAAATTGCAGAACATTGAATATACCCTCAATTAAACTTGGAGGCTTGCAGGATTTTTCTACTGTGAGTCTTGGCAGGGCTTTTAAAAAATGGGTTTTTTTTTGTTTTGTTTTGTTGGGTTTTTTTGCACCTATGCTTGAAAGAGCACATCATTCAAAACCTGGGAATTGATGTTGACGTAAACCTTTAGGATCTGAGCCAAAGCCAGCTGTCTGTGTAGATGCCAGGAAGACAATCCCGCTGCCATACTGCTTCACCTACCTCAGTGCTTCATCTTCCTCCTGGAAACAGATATTGCAGCAGTCGCTGCTGAGTGGACAGGTAAGCATTGGGGAAAGTACTGATACATGACAGACCGAATGCAGGACTGGTCTGTGGTAGACTCTATAAGTTTGTAAATTTGTGTGTCTTTTCCAAGTACAGATCCTATCTTCCCATCTGTGCTGCAGGGCTCTACACTACCATAGAAGTAGTAATAACAAAAAAAAATAGGGTTGACTCAGGCTCAGTAAGCCTGGTACAGTGAGAAAATGCTTTTTTTTGTTTTTGCCATTGATCTCTTTTATTTAGGAAAACAAACAAAAAGAAAGTAGAAATAAGAAGAACTTGAGCCTGAAAGTCAGTTATTTAAATAAAAAAGTTTTTCATAGTACCTTACAGAGTTACAGTGGTGATGCAGTTCCTTATTTTCACTTGGAACAACATGGCTGCTTGACTGGAGCTCCTGCAGTCCAAGGAGCTGCCACAGGCTATGGGATGTAGTGTTCAACTGGGAAGCTTACTGCAGGGTTGTGGGTGGGAAAGGAATATGAGCTATCTGAAATACAACTTTTATGAGGTGATGCAATAACTTAAATTTAAAAAAATCCTTTTTGGTTTTGGCTCAATCTTTTTTTTCATCTCCACACTTCTATATTTTCCAGTTTAAAAAAATCAACTGTCTTCCATGGAAAGCAAACGATTCTAAGAAAAAGAGCTAGTTTGAAAAATCAACCATCTATGGTATTAAAAAATCAAAATGTATTTTTCTTTTTCTCCTTCATAAAAAAATCTACTTTACCATTTTGTTAATAAATAAAATGGATCAGTGTGGGCAACAATGTAGTAACAAAATGAAACTAGTTAAAGAAAACCACTTTCCTATTTTTCTATTATTTCACTTGTTATGAATGTATTATTCTGTGCTATCTTTTATCAACATGGGCCTGTGCTGTGACATTAAATCAATAACGGCTGTGCCTAAATTGAACTCTGAGGGGTAAAAAAACCTTACACTATTATTATTTTTTATTTATTCTGTCTTGCCTTTGTGTTGTAATCTATGCTTGTCCCAAGTGAACACTGTTGGATGTAACACACTATCACATAATTTGTGATGCTCTACAGCTACTTTGCACTCAGATGATACTGTTGGAAAAGTTGAAACAATTTAAGTGATTGGAAATTTTCATCTCTTTTTAATGGAAAATGACCAAATATACATATATA
>NW_010169962.1:0-782 GCF_000695765.1 Mesitornis unicolor
AGGGATTTAAACAGTTGGATGAGAGGGCACTTGTGGCCAGAGTGGATTTGTCGTATCTTGAATCTTGTTATCACCTGAGTCTGCTGATATGGGGCGTTCAGTGCAAGCCGAATTATTGCGCCTGGAACAGGGCATTCCCCTTCCATCCGCTCACACCATGAAATTCAGGCCTAGGATTGCGTCTGGTGACAAATACACAGGGGTGTGGGTGAGAGCAGAGTGGGCTTCCACCGCACAACAAAGAGGAGAAAGGGGATGAGGCCCTAACAAATGATTTAACCAAATTCTTCCCATGAGCACCGTGTTGTTAGAGCAGCTCGGAGTTCCAACGTCGTCTGAAATGCTGGCAAGCCAAGCACGGTCATAAAACTGCAAGGAGCAGAAAAACATGTAAATTAAGACAAAGACGACGACTGTAAATGCCAGCAGTCCCTAAAACATCGGGGACTAATTCCTAACAAACCGTTAGCTGCGTGGGGAATTGTCAAACATTATTAAATATAATTTGCTACATCTCTTTTATTATAGAATTCATTTGGCACATATGCTGTTCATGTTCTGCGCTACTTATTGTTTTTATCTTTGTATACTGTTTGTTTTTCTCTAAGCCTCACTTGACACCCAGACGCGCTACGGTGAGCGGATTGGGATTTATTTTATGTATTTACTTGTGTGAATCCTCCTGTCCCACCACAGCTGCACAGGGGCCTTCCTGCACTGCATTTCTGCTGCCCAATGCTATGGGGGCACCTATGGAGGAGGCACCTATGGAGGACACAGGT
>NW_010169963.1:0-5631 GCF_000695765.1 Mesitornis unicolor
AACCGAGTGATTCTGTGATTCTGTGTGTGTGGGCACGCTCTGCTGTGAACATACCACACTGCATTTGGGTAACTCCATATTCAGTGGATTGGTGTGGGCTGTCGAGAACACATACAACCTTTCCATCAGTTTTTTCTGGCCCTTTCTTCCTTCCTGTAAATCTGCCAAGAGGTTTGCATAGGGGCAATTATCTTGCCTCAGTTTCTTCTTTTGGGAGCCATGGCTCGGAGGAGTAAGCAGCTCCTGCAGCAACACGTGCGGCTTACTCACTGCTGCTTTGACCCATGGTGTTATCGTCTCACCTGGTTTGTCAGGGCAGATACCTGCGTGCCTGGGCTCTGCTCATAGCACAGGACTGGTGGCAAAGCCAGTTTCCTCAGCACCAAACATGTGCAGGAAGAAACCCATGAAGACTCCTCTCAGCCTTCTAGAGAAACAGAGTCTCAAGCGTAGCCTGTCCTCTTTTCTAATCTGCTGCAAGTGAAGTAGAAACACTTTTTCTTCTAGCAGCTGGCACCACAGCAGGCAGCACATCAAGCATGATGCTGTTCCCTTGCTGGTACAGGGCCAGCCACGCTGGCTGTGGTGCCTGCAGTTGTGGGCAGCTCCTCCTGGGCTGGGGCCAGCCTGGCTGCAGCTCAGCGTGGACGCAGTGGAGCTGCAGGAAATCAGCCTCCGCCCTCCTTGCAGTCCATGGGAATAACTGTTCAGGATCCCAGTTCTGCTCCCTGTCCTATGGGGTCCTACAGAGAGGAACATACTCCATGCAGCTTAAATTCCTCATCTTGTCCATTCCAACATCTTAACAGAGCAGGCTCTGCAGTGCCTCAGAGAAGATACAGAGGCAAGCAGAAAGCTACTGGTAGGTAAACATCCCAACCTTCCACACTGGCCATGATGCCTGCTTCCCCCTCTCCCTCCACATCCACACTGGCCATGATGCCTGCTTCCCCCTCTCCCTCCAGGTCTGCAATTGCTGGTCAAAGAGGGAACAAATTCTGCTCTTGGTTCCTCTTCCTTCCCCCATAGGAAAAGTTAGCATGGCATTGTGCTAGCACAGAGCGGAATCTACTTTCCTTTTTTTTTTCACTTCCTTTCCTTCACCTCTATTTTTAAAGCAAGCTTTACATTGGACAGGAACCACATTGGCTGTGGGAAGAGCTAACAACCTGTCTGTGTAACAACAGCTGGGAAATAGCAGACAGGAGTGGCTGTAAATGTCTGAAATCAGAATACAGCTCTCATGTAGAGGAGAACTGCAAGCGAACAAGCAAGCAAGCACTCTTGGCTCCAGGGAAACACTCTGTCCTGTCCCCAAAATTCAACCAAACTTGGATTGCAGGTCTGTTTTTAGGGCTCTTTTCTTTATCCCAGATAACTGGACTTATAAAGCCAGCAGTAGCCTGGTTCTTTTTTAAGCAAAGCCAGAAAAACTCATGGTTCCACTGGCCTTCCTGCTGCAAAATAATTAATACTGTGGCTGAAATTTCATAGTGTTACGAAACCACATTTTAAAGGGACCATCACCATTGCAGACAAGCTTGGGATTCCAAAGCTCTTGTGCTTGATTTTCACTCCTTCCTCTCATCCCTGCTCTTCCACTGCCCCTTGAAAACACAGCATTTAGGATGCTTACAGTCGAGGCCTTATGGGGTTGGCAGTTTCAGGTAGCTTTTAGGTGCAAGAATTAACATAAACTTATTCTGCAATGGCTACAGGAAATTGCTGGGTGGTGGGGAAGCCGGCTCTCTCACCAGCCCCATGTATCTGTATGGGGGCTAGGGGTGCGTGTTTGCCCTGGCAGCATGGACACAGCCCAGAGACAGCTGCACCCAGACCCAAAGCCGCTCTCGTAGCTCTGGTTACAGGTCTCAGCCTTCATGTTCTCCCTAACCCCCAAAAATCCAGCACACAGTTTCCATCCCAAGTTTATCTGTTACCCTGCTAAGCCCCTAAACTGAAAGTCTTCGCCCTTCTTATATCCACTACCTGACTTGAGCAAGGTCTCAACTTGCTGTTCTTGTGTTCGTAACCCCAGAATTTGAACCCTAGGAATCAGAAAATGCTGTTTAACTGGGGGAAGGGACTTGCAAGCTCCCCCTGCACGGATTTAACTAACTCAGGAGTTGTAGAGGACTTCACAATGCCCTGATCTGTGCATTAGCAGATGAGACAGTGATTTATCCAGCGATTATTGGTCAAAGCCGAACTGTCCTACTGACAGTGCAAAACTTTGCAAAAGCACCCAGATTAACTGTGTCACTGATGTCACTGATAACACCCAACAAGCTCCCACCTCGGGCTGTCTGGCAGCAGCGAGGCCGGCCAGGGAAAGCTGTCAGCCACACAACCCAAGCTCCAGCATCTTGCCCTCCTTTCTAGCCCTTCTCCCCTCGGAGGCCAGTGCTTTCCTATCGAAAGGGATCACCAGAATGAATGATTCATCAATCGGTGCTGATGGCATCACGTTACTGAAGGTGCTTCGGCATCAAGAACATGAATTATTTCACAGGCTCTTGACTCAGACACACAGCGTGACCCTTCCATCCTGCCCCTCTCTCCAAGCTAAGGAAAAGGAAACAGAGGGGCCACTGAAATGAAGAAATGGGACCTTCCTCAGCTACACAATCACCCCGTGCCAAAGCAAGCGGGAGCCCTCAGCCCGGGGGCTTCCCATTCACCCCTCCAGCTACCAGAGAGCCTGGGTTCCCTTCAGATGAGGGCTCGGCACCGTTGTTTCCCATCACCTCCACAACACCGGCTTTGTGGCACCTTTCCAGCTTCCTGAGCCCCGGCAACGTGACAACGGACTCTGACTTATCCCTAGAATGCAAAGCTCGCACATTTCAACGGGAGCCTGTGCAGAGTCCACGTGAATGAGGCTACGCCAAGTAATGTCTCGCTGAACTCTCATTCGACGTGCTCGCTTGGCCATGCCGCGGTCCTTCGAGGACCAGGGTTGGGATCCAGAGACGCTGCGTGGTGCCAAGACAACCAGCAAAGCACAATTATAAGACATGTGGCACTCTCCGAGGAGGGATGGATGACTCTCCCACAGACAATTTCAATAGCGCAGATAAGCCAGCATCAGCATCTCAGCCGTGTTACCTCTGGCTCTAATTACCCTCTTCCACCACGGCGTTATTGCTTTTCTGGTTTTATTGTTTCCTTTTAGCAAGCTTTGTCATCTGACTTCCGACCTTCCTACGTTCTTTATTACAGCTAGAAAACTAGCAATTAGCAAAACCCCGATCTTGGCTTTCCCAGTGGCTTTTGGTCATCTTGACAGGACAAGGCCTAGGGTTCCTTGTGGTGATGCCCTCTGGAAGGCTTTGAGGATGAGGAGTTGCAAAACTTCTCCTCCACAATCATTCAGGTTGAACAACTTTCTCCTTGCACTTATCTCAAGCAACCAGGAGGAGAGAGAGACTATCACTGACAAAAAAGATGGTTTTCATCTCGGTGTAGCCATGAACATCCCAGCCAGCAGAAAAACAACAGAGGAAGAGCTACTGAAAATGAAAGCAAGCAATGTCCAACTCAATAAACTTCTCCTGCACAATCATTCAGGTTGAACAGCTTTCTCCTTGCACTTATCTCACAGCAACCAGGAGGAGAGAGAGACTATCACTGACAAAAAAGATGGTTTTCATCTCGGTGTAGCCATGAACATCCCAGCCAACAGAAAGACAACAGAGGAAGAGCTACTGAAAATGAAAGCAAGCAATGTCCAACTCAATAAACGTTCTGTTAGACAACTAGGAACACTTCAAAGTTTGCAGGCGTTCTTACAGGGTACACGCTATTGCAAAGCAAGGTGTGTTACAGGAGTGTTATTCCAGTAACAGAGTCAATAGTCAAATTACGAAATACCAAAATTTCCCTTGTCCATGTGCTACACCATGAAACCTATGAGCTACAGCTCCCACGAGCAGCCTGAGAGATTGTATGTCAGAGTTTAATGGCATCCGCTGCAAACTCACAGCTTCTAAGTCTGGGAAGTTTTATCTTAAGGAAAAAAAAAGATTTAAAAATCCTTTTCTGATTTGCAGAGTTGGAAATAATCAGTGGGGTTTTAGCTTCCGAACGCTGGCTCTTTGGGATACCCTGCTTACGCAGTTCACAATTCAAAGTTACTAAGGGAACTGCTTGCCAAAAATTTGGCAAAAAAATCCCATTTCTGAAGCCAAGCCAGAGATCTCAAGTCAGTTGTTGCCGTCAGTTCTCTCATACCAGGGAAATTTCCCTGACTACACATTGAACAAATACCTTCAGATCCGCCCACAGTAATGCAGAGTCCTGAAGGAAAAAGCATGATAATTTTAATGACAGGGAACCTCAGATTAAGGGACTTCTGCTTCCATATACTGCTGTGATACGACCTATGGAGGGAAAAACCTGTACAACACCCCTAAAGGTCAGATTTGGTTCTGTATTGCTGACTTGGGGTCACTTTAAAGTGAAAAAAGGAGGCTGGAAAGCAGGAGAGGAGACGAAGCCTTGGTGAATTTGGAAAGCACCACATTTGATGTATAATTTAGGGGCTAGATGGACAGGAGGGACTGCTGTAACTGGGAGAGCATCTCTTGGCTGGTACTGTGGGAGGAAGTAACTGTTTTGTGTAATTATTTGGTGACATCTTTGCTTTCACTTCTCCCTTTACATACCTCAGACCCTTTGACTTCAGAAGTGCAACGCTAAAGAGATAAGAAATGGAATAAATAGGTCAAGGCAAGGTATTATGATGGACGCAGATAACGTCACGCTGGTTTTGTGATAATCCTCTCCCTTGTGCAACTGAAGCAGCAAGCGATGGCAATCGTAGTCATTAGCCTGATTCAAAAAGCAGCTCTCTCCGTAGGCGTAACTTCATGCAACTGCCACCCGTATCAGGGATCTTGCTTACATAAGAAGCCTTGTGTAACAAAAACCAATTCCAAATCAACGCATGTGCTCTTTTTGTTAAACTGACTTAGTTAAACAGACGAAGAGTCTTTCTCTGGCCATTCTGGGTGTGATTTCAATTTGCTTCTAAGTAACTTAAGCTACTGAGTTTGGCTCGCCTCAGACTGCAGGCCAGCGGCGTGCAGCGTGGACTGACACAAATCACACAGGAACCACTGAAGTGTTTTCTGCAGAGGCCTTCGCTAACACACATTCACACAGCACGGATGTGTTAAAACTGGTTTTGCTGGCTTTAAACTTGTCTAAGTCAATCTGTTATCAGACCGAGCAAGATCGGTTTGATGAAGGGTTTTAATTCTTCCCATTCTGTTTGAAACACCCTAGTAAGAGTTAGAAAATATTATCTAAATATACTTGTTTTTTCTCTTTCTTTGCCTCTGGCGAATGACAGATTTCTTTCTTGCATCTTTCATGGAGCTGGAATCACACGCCTGCCTTTTCCTCTGCCTAATGAGAGCCGCAATAACGTGCAGACAGCGCTGCTAGAGCAGACCTCTCCACCCGTGCCCCTGGGTCACCGCCTGATGAGAGGGCTGCTCCAGGGAGCCCCGTGAGCTCCTGACTGACTGCATTTCAGCCAGCCAAGAGGCATGAGGGACCCCTCAGATCTGGGCATCTACATGGGCTTGTGTAGCCCATGCCTCAGTTGCAGGTCTCCCTTTCCTG
>NW_010169963.1:5662-9099 GCF_000695765.1 Mesitornis unicolor
TAGGGGTCCCTCAGTGGCCTGGGGCTTGGATGCAGGTGGAGGGATGCTGTGAGCTGGCTGTTCCCTCAGCTCACGGCAGCTGTAAGGGCTCCTCTTGAGAAGCTTCCAGCATCTGAGTCACTGCGCTGCGGCCAGGGTGCAGCACCTCCCGGCTCGCCCCACGGCCACACGCCCTGACCTCACAACACGTCTGGTTAATAAGGTTAGTAAATAGCAACGACGACTACAATAGCAATGGTAGTTACAGAAATAACCGCTTATTAATCCCCTCCCCTGTGGGAATTACCACAGAGGCATTTGGGGTTTTCTGTGACCCACAGAGTGATACAGCAAGGTCCAACCTCTGCAGTTTGTTCCTGCTCTGTCTTTCTCCTCCTGATGGTTCCTGGAGTGCATTTACACCCCGAATGGGTAAAGATGTCCCTAGCCGTCCCTTAGTACCAGGAGAGCCTTCCCTGAGCAAGGAGGGGATAAAGGTTAAGGGGGAAGCCTTGGGAGCTGGCAGGATGCTTGAGGACTTCCATTTTGCAAGAATGAACCAAATTTACTCATCGACCGCTATCGCTTAACGCATGTGCAAGGGGAAGGGCAGGAATGGGTTCATCTTTGCATCCCCCCCAGACCATGGGCTGTGCTGAACGAGTCAGAAACGTGTTCCTGGATTTCCCAGGCTCCCGTGAGTTCACCAGAGGGCTCTGCCTGTCAGCGAGATGAAAGCCACGACATCTACTGGGGTTGCATTCAAATGTGTTGAAACTGGTCTTTCAAGGTAATTATATTTGTTTACTGGAATTGAATATACATGTCCCTACAAGATGCCTTACAGAAATAAGGCTTATCTACCAATCTAAAGATTTATACATACTTAAGGAACAAATATTTTATTTTAAAGGGTTTTTTTGGTAGCAACTGGTCCCTGTAAAGTAGGAAGCAATGCTGGATTCAGCGTATATTGAGTATTGACTGGAGTGTTTTGACATGTAATTGGATTTGATTGCTAAAGTAGAGTAGTTTGGTAGCCTTACTATGGGATCACAGAATCACAGAATCACAGAACAGAATCACAGAACAGAATCCCAGACCGTTGGGGATTGGAAGGGACCTCCAAAGCTCATCCAGTCCAATCCCCCTGCCGGAGCAGGAACACCCAGATGAGGTTACACAGGAAGGCATCCAGGCGGGTTTTGAATGTCTGCAGAGAAGGAGACTCCACAACCTCTCTGGGCAGCCTAGGCCAGTGCTCTGTCACCCTCACTGAGAAGAAGTTTCTCAGGATGCTGAGAAGGAAGGATGCTTAATAATGAAGGATGCTTAATACAGTGTTTGTTTATGCCTGTGCAGTATTTTTGGAGGGTTTTTTTCCTCCCTGTGTATAACAGAGAACAATTTGATTCTCTCGAAGGCTCAGCTGTAACACACGGGCAGTGCAAAGGGGCTCTGCGCAGCAGTGGGTGCCAGCAGGAGAGGCCGGGTGACTCCCAGCTAAGGGCCTGCTCTGGGAAATCTGGATTAAATTTTCGCCTCTTCCCCAGATGTTTCCTGTGGCAAGGGACTTCACCCATTGCTCTCAGTCTCTGTTGAGAACTGAATATGCTGAATTGAGAATTGCTACCTTCTCTCACTTTGTTTTTATCTATTTTTTTCATACAGTTTAGCTTGCATGGTATCTTACTTTTCTTGCAGTTGTAAGATTTTAGGACCACGTTAGTAAGCATCTCTGCCACGCTCTATGGAAGAAGTCTTGTCCCTTACAGGCATCTAGGGATTCTCTTGTATTACAAACAAATAATTGTAACGGAAGAACGAACTGAAGAGTTGAGAGGAAGAAAAGTATGCAAGGAGGCTAAAATCTGTACCCTTTGAGAAAGTCTGAAGAATTTTACTTTGCTCTTTGTTTTTGCCATGGACCTGCAAATGCATTTTCTCACTGCTGGAGGTGTTCATAGTTTACATATTCCTCTGATAGGTGCATTTCAGCCCTCCTGTAATATACAGGCTTACTTTTCCTAGCCTAATCTCTCCTCCCTGCAGCAGGCAGACTGTGTCTGGCCATTTGGGAAATAGTTCATAATTCCATGCTTAAATAACTGGCTTTTGATAAAGATCCAACGCAGAGCTCTGAGGGCTGTTTTGTTTTTATGGATGGAGCAGACAGAGCAGAATGATGTTGCCTGCATACTAAGAAACTTGGCCGGAAGCCCACACACACAGACACACACACACACACACCCCCCAAAGGCTAAATAATAAATAAATAAATAAACGTATCAATCCATCTTGACGTCACCAGGAAAAGGGTCACTGCCATGTGGATCGAGACATCTGGACAGTGAAGTCACCGCTCTGGAAAGATGCCACCGAGCACTTCACATGCTCTGCAGCACAATAGGATAAAATGACAGTCAAAAAAAGAAGGAAAAAAAAAAAAGCACGGGCGGGATAAATTCTAATTAATGCTAAGTGAGCAGAGGTTTAAAGAACGAGCTCCATACCTTCTGCAAACCTGTCCATGCATCTAACTTTTTCCTGATGAGAAACTCCCGTGATTCCAGTGCCAGCCAGGCACACAAGTAAGAGCAGCCTGACATCCCACATGACACTGTCCATTACGCTTCCAGAACCAGTTTTGGGGACAAGAAAGAGCAGGATCTTACCACACAATTACAATTAAAACGTGTGGAGGAGGACACTTTCCCCAGCCCTGCGTATGGCCACAAGCAGGGATAAAGCAGCTGCACTTGCCCAGGTATTTGTGTCACCTGCAGCTGTACACAACCACACACATACACACACAACGTGACAATTGTTCAGAGTAGCCACAGCAACAGCCCGCTGCAGCCTTTCAGGTGAACCTTGCATTCCAATTAATCATTTTTAAAGGCACTTAAAGAAAATGCAAGCCGTTCTATTTCATAAACAAAAGGGTTTTGAGAAGGAGCAACAAGAAATGTCTGCAGGGGAGACCCCTTAAGAACTCCTTCCCCTGCACACACAGCCAGCCAACTTGCTTCTGCAGGCTATTGTCTTTCTTTCCCCCCGTTCCCATCCAGGCACAGTATTGAAAGCAGCAGGAGATTGTAAGCTATGGTAGGTCCGATCGTCCCTTTACAGCATCAGGACATCCTGGCCCAGCCGGCCACCTAGCCAGGATGCTCCTGGCACAATGGAGCATCTGTACCCACAACGTGGAGGCTTCTCTCCAGCCCTGGGCATTTGGGAAACGGCCTGATTTAAACGCAGCACAGCCAAGACGGAGTCTTTGTTGTCACAGCTCAGATTCCTTCAAGACGGCTAAAAACGTCCACCCTCCGAGAGATGGGAACGTGACTGCATGTAAAATGCCTGGATTTCTTAGCACCGGCTCTGCGGGCGGTTTAAATCAGCACTGCCCAGCTGATCCCAGCGCTGCCGGTTCACCCTGGTAGGAGCGGGATCCG
>NW_010169964.1:0-10053 GCF_000695765.1 Mesitornis unicolor
GGCCCCGCCCTCCGCGTCACGGGGCCTGCCCCGCCCAGAGACGACGCTGCCTTAAAGCGGCCATGGCATGCGGTGGGGCCCACGCGGTGCTCGGCGCTGCGCATCCTCCGGCCGCGGCTGGTCCTGCTGTAGCCGCCCAGGAACCTAGGCCTGTCCTCTGCTGGGGTGTCCCTTCTGGCCACTGCACCAGCGGGAGGGCCAGCCTGCCTGGCCCCCAGCTGGCCACCAGCACCCCTAGGGGGTCAGGAGCCAGTGCTGCTCAGGGTGCTGGTCTGTAAGAAACAGCTGGTCACCCTGGAACCAGCTCACATCTGGGCCACAGCTGGCCCTGGGTGCCAGGAGTGCCTTCTTGGAGCCTCCAACGCCCTCTGGGCTCGCCCCTGGGTGAGCTGTCACCCTGCACCAGACCATTTCAGGTTTCTGTCCTGGGCTGAGCAACGTTTATCCTGTGGGGTCTTTCCAAAACCGGCTGCCCCAGCACCTCCTGCCAGAGCCTCGGCACAGAGGTGTCTCTGTTAACAGCTCTCCCACCAAATGTTTCCGCAGCTGTTTCGCGGGACACTGTATATCCAACCCCTGCCAAATGTGCCAGGCTGCTGGGAATAAAGCACATTGCCGGCGTAAATCCCTTTGCCATTGGTGAGGGAGTCACAAATGGCTTCAAAACAGAGTATTTAGACCAAAAAAGGCCCAGGGTGCACAGTCAGGTTTATGGTGGAGTGACAAGGGGGCAAAGACCCAGGCAGGAGCTTCAGGATCTGGCTCCCACCTTGCCCCTGGGTGATGCTCGCAGATGGCAATTTGCCTCCAGGAGAGGTTTAGCAGAAATTCCCCAATTGCAGCCTCAAAGCCACAGACAAAGCTTTCCAGAGATGCCACCCAGGAGCATCTACTGTAGCACCCAGTGCCATGGGCCAGCTGGAGCAGCCAGCTGGGTGAGGGATGATCACCCCACAGGACGTCTGAGGTGGGGGTGATCCAGATCTTTCCACACTTTCCATTATAGGAACTCCCTGTGCACAGGTGGGTTCTGCTAGGAGACACCTCAGTAAGGAGACAGAGTGATGGGTACCCACTGTCTTCAGGTTGGTTTGGATTTGGGATCCCCCATCCCATTTCCCTGCCTCCACTTTTCCTCTCTCACTTTACGCTTAGACAGGACGTTGGGGAATGCCTCTACCTGCCTTCTGCATTATGCCCGGCACACCTCAGTCCCAAAGTGCTGCCCCAGGGCAAATTATGACAAATAATAACAGCATTGTAACCGAGCACACCCTGCGCTGCTGATGGGGCTGTAGCCGGTGTGCAGTGTCTGGGATGGCTCAGGAAGCACCACTCACCTCTCATTTCTGGGTGAGGCTTCAACACGATAAAACCTATTTTTTGCTACGATAAAACCTTATTTCTGGGCTTGGCCGGCTGATCCCTGCCTGGACAGGAAAGCCCACAGCCAGGCCACCCCGGGACTGTGGCTCACCGTGTATCACCCCTCAGCCTCTCCCTCCATCCCCACATACCCAGCCCACGGCTCCTGGGGCTCAAGCACTGATTCCTGCAAAGGGAGTGGTTTGCCATGTAATTCCTCTGCCAGGCCTTGAAGCCTGTGGGCTGTACATCTCCTCCGGGGGTTTACGAGCCGTCCAGTGGCCGGGACCAGCAGGAGCTGGGCAGGGCGGTGTGGAATGCATCAGAGCCGCTGTCAGCCGGCTGAGCCCGTGCAGAGGCAAACCTCTCCTCAAAAAGTCAGCGCAAAACTATTCATGACTCTCACTTCTTTATAAATACAGGCAGTGTGGGACAGCCACTGGTGACAGCCGCTGTCCCCACCCCACGCCAGGCATGGCTTTTTGACAGGGTCTGCTCAGGCACCCCCATGCCCTCTGTTGTGGGTGAGCTGGGGAAGCCAGCTGGTATTTAGCAGGATTTAAAAGTGGAAGGTGGATGGGATGCGGTGGGTCTGAGCTAAGATGAAAGAGGCATCTTGTTCTAGGCTGGGAGTCCCCCTGCCCTGGGACCAGTGCTGGCTCTGCTGTCATCAGACCCACATCTGGACAATGCCATCTCCCTGCCCAGCCCAGAGAAATCCCTTTGGCAAGGGGAGTCCTGCCCTGGAGAGACCACTGCCTCCCTGGTAAGGTATCAGCATCTCTGCTGAGACCCCAGTTAGCACTACGTGGGCTGCAAGTACCCACTCACGAAGGGCTGGCAGAGCATTGCCCCGTGTCCCGCAGAGCCAGGACACTCGGGCACTCGTCACTGGGATCTGGCATTGAGGTGGCATTGCCTGGTCCAAAGGCACAGCATTCCCAGGTAGCAGAAATGTGCTGGCTGATCCACAGAGCCAAGGCCCTTTGTCACTGCAGGCAGGGGACGAGTGGGGCTGTGTCTGGCAGTTGGTGTCGAGGACCTGTCACTGCTTTCCCGGGCAGGCTTGAGCGATGTTTAACCAGTCCGCAGACTACAGAAACTCTGTTTGCTATTTAGGGCTGCAGACCCCGCTGAGCTGAGGGGCGAGAGAGGCTGCTTGCTAAGATTTACAGAGTACTTGGCTGGTAAAGTGCCAATTTCTCTGCCTGCCACCACCCCGCTCCTGGGATGTTCTTGAGGGCTCCAGGACCCAGCCCCACACCTTCCCCAGAAGCCCTGAGCCCTCCAAAAGTAGTACAAAGTGATGTGCTTCTTGGGTTATTTATAATGCAATTAGTCAGCCAAAGAGAAGCTGTCACCCCCTTCTGTCCCCTTTCTGTGTAAGCCCAGTGAGGTGGCTTAGTGCAATGGAGAAAGCTCCTTCCACCCTGCTCTGTGTGATTAACGTGATGAAGTTTTAAAACTGGGTTTAAGAATTTAAGGAACTTGAAGGGTGGTGATAGCCTGGTTTGCAGCACTAAATTTGTCTGCTTGTCCTCTGTTCCTGTCTGGGGTAGAGGAGGAGGAAGATAACCCCATGGAGGAGGGGTTGGGGAAACAACCCCAGGGTCGGTCCTCCCCTGCCCAGGGCACACCACCGATGTGCACCACTTGTGCCCGGCCATCCCACGCATGTCCCCGCTGTGGTGTCACGCTTGTCCATCCCACACTGTCACCTGCCTGCTCTGGCACCCTCACTGTGTGAGCTGCTGGGGGAAGATGCACACACACATGCATGGGGCATCTGCAAGAGAAACCTTCTGTCCTCTACATTTAATAGAAAGAGACCAGGAGCCAGATGTGTAGCTTGGTCCCTGCAGCACACAAGGCAGGGTTCCTGCTCCAAACACTAAGCATTGGGATCCAGCAACACCCACATCTGACCCTGGCAGCTGGGAACGGGGCTGGGATGGAGTGCTGGATACTGGGATGGTGAGGCCCCTGTTGGACCTTTGGGAGAGCTTTGCCCTCATGCAATGGATGCACAACAGGGGCTTCTCTTGGGGCAAAAAGGTTGGGATTTCTCCCTTCCTCTCCAAGACTAAAGCACAGGGCAAAGCAGATATTGAGGGCTGGCCAAGGGGAACTGCATGGGGGTACAATGGAGGGGAGCTCCACTTTGGCCTGGGGCAAATCCAGGGTGAAACAACCCCAATCTGAGGGTGAACGGCCAAATCCAGGGTGGCACAGCCAGCCATAGGCAGGGGTGATGCTCCAGGTCTTGGGGTGCCAGTGGGTGCTGGTGGGCACAGCAGAGGCTCCAGTCGGTGGCTGCAGAGCTGGAGCATGGGGAGCTGGGACAGGACCAGTGCGGTTCCCGGCCCGGTGGGGTTTCTGTCTATGCAAATGCCTGGGAGCAGCTGCCCTGCCGGCGTGACTCATTTCCTGCTCTTGTGTCACATTCTGGTCAGGCCAGTTTGGCAGAGGCTTTCTTCTCTCCCTCCCTGGCTTCTCCTCCTTCCCTCCCCACCACGGAGGCCTGGGATGTGCATTCACTCAGCCCCTGGCAGGATGAGGCAGGATTTTCAGGAAACTGCGTCAAAGCCACAAAACCTCCATACATATAGAGATATATATATATATTTTTAAAAAAACCAAAACCCACCCAACCAAAAAACCCAGCACAATTTTCTTTTTTTCTTTTTTTTTTTTTTGAGCACGAGTGAGACTGGTGGCCAGACAGGCTCCTCTGCTCTTCCCCTGCTGGGATGGCTGCTTCCCCCATGCCGGGACCCGGCAGAAGAGCTGTAAAAGTTTGCTGGGCAGCAGAGGGGAAATAAATGCAGCTTGGTCTAATTTTACCCTCTGCTGCCAATCAGAGAGGTGCTGCTGGAGCTGGGCTGCTAGCGGGAAGCCCTTACCAGGGGATGGATGGGGTGAGCATCTGAGGGAGCCGCCAGCCCTGGGGTTTGCCTGCATTTCTTATTCCTTGGCAGCGCTCCAGGGCAGCCTTACCACTGCGCTCTGAAAAATGTACTGGCTGGGGTTAAAAGTAACCTATTCTTCTTAATGGGCTGGGGAAGAGGTGCTGGCAGATGCTGGCAGACCCCAGTGTGGGTGATGCCGGGAGCAAATCCCTCCGGCTGCTCCCTTGGCTCCATCCAGGCCAGCACTGCCCTAAGCCCAGGCTGTGCTGCAGGTAGAGAAGTCACTTTTTGGGGCACTTCCCACCTGGTCTGTGTTGCTGTGAGACCAGGATTTGTCCCGTGGGAGCAGGATGCTGCCCATGCACCCCTTGCTGCCCACGAAACCAGGGCAGAAGGCAGCATCCTTTTGCCCCAAGCCTGTGGCTACCAGTAGCCCTGTTTCTCCCTCTGCTCCAGCCCTTCCCCAGTGCACCAAGCTCTGGCACAGCCACCCCGCACCACAGCCAAGCATCTCCCTGGGGGAAAGACTGAGCTTCTGGGCGCTGCCAGCCCAGTGACGCGCCTGGGGACATGGAGCTGCTGGTCCCAGATCTGATCATGGGAGTGGGGTACACCCCCACCACCTCCACTCTCGTCTGTGGTTGCGCTCAGCTGCCCTCCCACCAGAAGGGCCCCGCAGTCCCTGTCTGGCGTAACCTTCACAATCTTCTCTCTACCGCAGTTTCTCAGCCTTCCTCTTCCTCTTTTGCCTGCTCCCTGCAATTAAAGCTGGCTGCAGCCAAATGACCTGGTGCCACCCATGTGCTAAAACCACCCCCCTGCCCGGCAGCTACTGAGCTTTCCTTTGAAGGGCAGAGCATCTGCTGCCACATTACCCCATGCAACCCCCAAACTCGCAGCCGCTGACTACAGCAGTACCACTGAGCCCCGGCTCTGTGCAGCCGAGGGAAACTGAGGCAGGGAGAGGGCAGAGGCTTTGCCCCGGGCCCCTCACTGCTGGGGCTCTCCTTCCCCTCCGAAAGCCTAAAGGTCTGTTTGCCCACAGGGTAGGGAAGAGCAGGAGGGTATCAGTGTAAATTAGGTCAGGAAGCATTGCTAATAAACTGTCACTCCTGGTTGTGTAATGGGAGCAATTATGGGTTTAGGTCTCCAGGAAGAGACACCAGGAAGGAAAACACGCTCTATCTGGGATAGGAGGAGAGCGATGGCAAACATGAAGGAGGGTCTTGTTGACAGAAGGATGAAGCTGCCTTTGCATCAGAGGCATCTGCGTCCTGTCCCGGTGCGTTAGCAGTCGGAGGCTTGGATTGACTCCCCTGCAGGGGGACTCAGGGGATGCAGGGGGTGGGTTCCCAGCTCTCCCTGTGCTCTGCTCCTTCCCCTGGGCACCCCAGGGCCCCAGGGACTCAAGGCAGGTGGTTTTAACCCCTCTGAAATCCCTGGTCCCTGACCCCCTCCCCCCTCCCCTCCCGCTCAGCCCCACACTTGGTGGCCACTGTCCTCACACAGCTCCTCCTTGGGGTCCCACAGGTGGCAGGGCTGATGCAGGGCTGCCCTGGGAAGGCCTGGGAGAAGCATCCGAGCTCTTCCTGTCTGTATGGACACTGGTGGCCCTCCGCAACCCAGGGAGCTGCCAACCTTCCCGTGCTGCCCATCACCCTGTGCTGCCAAACCTGGGGTGAGGGCGCCCACACCCCTTCCAACGGAGGCTCCTGTCATGTATCCAGCCCATGCATGCTGTGAAGGAGGGGCCGGGGCAGCCGGCGGCCAGAGTTAGTCTTTAACCACTCAAAACATGGCATGGAGGGAGAGGAAATTCTTGAGGCATCTATCAACGCAAAAAGAGCCGTGCTTCACGTTTGGTCCCACTTACGGTTTATAAATGATTACTGCACCTTTCAATAAATGGTTAATCAAGTGTTAGAGTCCAAACAAGCTGATGGGTTGCTTATTACCACGGTTTATAACCTTTTATGAATGCCTTCTGTCGATGTACTTATAAACATCCATACCACGTACTTCTCGTGTCTTGACATGTTGGTCACATCTGTTCAAAGTTTATTAACTCTTGAGCTGCTCACTAACGGCCGACTGGGAGGGATCCCACTATTTATCTGTATTGATCTATCCGGCTCAGAAAGCCCACCTGCATGGCAGGAGCTGGCTGAGGGTGACATGGACATCCCCCTTCATCCAAAAAAAAGTTTGAAGCAAGTGGGATGCATCCTTATCTGAAATAAGATGGCAGCAGGATGTTGCTCTCATGGGTGCAGGGGTGTTTTTGCCACCAGGACGAACAAGGGAGAGAAGCTGGTGGCAGAGTCTCTGTCTAAGTCATTGAGAAGAGACAGGACATCATCCTGGGATGACTGCTTGGATTAAAAACACAAGTTATTGGGCTCAATGTGAGAGGAATTGGGTGAAATTCTTTGGCCTGTGAACAGGAGAGGTCAAACGGGATGATTTAATGGGCTCTTCTGGCTTGGAAATCCACAGAAATATCCTTGGCCGTCACTGTTCATGCGCAGCTGAAGCCCCCCTCACGTCATGTTGCAAATAATGAAATAAAACGCTCAATAAGCTGAATAATCAGAAAACAATTTTCCAATAAAAGCGTCCCCCGAATTCTCCTTTTAAGGCAAGGACTGGGATTCCCAATGCTGAGTGTGTTCCCAGCGCCTCGCGTTATTGTTCAGCTGCCTGTACTGGGGCCGGGCAGGCTGCCACGCTGCCCTGCGCCCCCAGGGATGCACCCCACCATGCACCCGGCCAGACCCCCCACTCCTGAGCCCTTTTTGCCTTGGTTTTTTTGCCCCTTTTGCCAGATGCTTCAGATAATTTTCCTGTTCAAAAAGCAAGCGGGGAGTACGAGGCCCCGCATTCACTCCAGCATTTTTAACAGCCAGAGAAGGGATTTGTGCATTAAGCAGATGGGGACGATGCCAGCGCGGGTGGGGAGCTGGGTCTCCCTGGTTTCCTTGGCCTCAGACACTCCAGGAATTTTTTAATATCTGACCAAGCTTTTCCCTTTGTGCCCTGTACCCCAGCCCCCCTGGAGCAGGTACCCCATCTCTAGGGGCAGGACCATCTCCAGCACAGGGCAGCCTTGCTTCCTGCCCTCCAGTGGGTTATTTGTATGGAAAGTTTGGGGAAATGTGAATACTGGGAAAGTCAGTGTATCCCTGCCACAGGTGAGTGGTGGGGGAACCGCAGGGACAGAGCCTGCTCTTTTACCATGCCTCTGTGGCCTGCCTTGCATGCTGCTGCCATTAGCGTGAGCGATGAGGTGTCAGGGCAGGATAGGAACATTTGTTTCTCCAATGCAAACACAGCCCAACAGCAGGACCAGTTGCTCTGGGAGCTATTTGGAGAATCCAGAGCTTTTGGGCATGCTACAGCCTCCTAGAAAGGGAGCTGGGGCACAGAGCAGGCTTCTCTACAGTGCCTCTCTCACCCTTGCTGGGTTCCTGTGTCCCACACTGTGCGATGGGCTGTGGTTTGCAGCAGGGTGAGGATGCTCACCAGCTCCTGGCTGCCCCCAGAGCTCAGCTCTGGGGCAGGGGCTGCTCATCCCACATGGGAGGAGGCAGCGGGACCAGCCCAGCCTGGCCGCCCACGGTGCTTCGGGCCCCTCTCCGGTTACGGCGTGGCCACGGGGCTCCCAGGAGGACAGGGTGTTAATGTGTCAGGTCCTGCATGCTGGGATGTGCTGGGAGCCCTTCCTCTGCTCCCAGGTGCTGCCGTGGCTGGGAGAAAGAGCAAGCAGGAGAGAAATGAGGAAAACAGAGGGGGGAAAGAAAAATCCAAAGGGACCTGGTGTGCCAATCCTCCACAAACTCATGTTTCTGGATGCTGTGTGACACATCCTTGCAGTCCAGGTGGGATAAAGCATAGAGAAACTTGCCCTTCCCATGGCTGCACCATCCCACTGTGGGCTGGGGTCACGCCATGGCAAGGAACATGCTGCAGGGGTGACGCTATGGGAGGCGGTTTGGGGTCAGGACCATACCCGAGTTCCCAAGTACAGCACAAGCAGCAGCCACATTGGCTCTGCCCTGAGGGGCAGGAAGCACCATGGGACCAGGGGAGGCTGCACCCTTGTCCTGCCCTGTGGGGACCCATCTCCCATCCCACCCCATGTCCCCATCCTGCCCCACAGGTGCACCCTCTTCCCCATTGAGATTCCCAGCTCACTTCTTAGATGGGAAACGAGTCCCAGCCCTCCTTCTGCACTCAAAAAAACCCAAAACCAAGAGAGGAGAGCAATAAACAAACAAATCCTTTCCTGGCTTGGCATCTGCTCACAGCCCTTCCATTATTAATTAGAGAAGCTGCCGGCATTATTCGCAACAAACCGCTCCTAATGAAGTTCAGAGCCACAGATCCAGGAGGGGCTCCCAGACACTGCTTTTCAGAAACCTTAATTAAATTCACTGCCCGAAGGTGCTTTCAGCTGGGGCAGAGGCAGAGCACTGAGGCTGCCTGGGCACGGCCGCAGCGGTGGTGGGGGTGAGGGGTGACAGTGGGAGAGGGGCACCCCGCTGCACCACAGCCCCCGGGACACCCGCTCCCCTCCGGATATGGGGCTGAACCAAGGACCGCCTGGGATGGGCCCTTACAAGGGGATACTGCTGGGAAATAACCTCGCTGGGTTATTTGTGGAGATCCTGCCGCTTTGCCTTGGGGCTGGGACAGTTTGTGTCTGGATGTGGCTGCAGGAGAGGTTCTTTGGGAAAGGATGGTTTTCACCCCAAACTTTAAAAGAAAACAAATCCTTGTGGAAACCATTTCCTCTCACTGCTGCCCTTTCCATGCAGGGAGGGCCGAGATAACACCCAAGCTAAGATAACCCAAAGAGCAAGTGCAAAACCTGCCCAAAGCTGTGTTTTGGCTCCCTGCACATCCTTTCCCTTCACTGTCACCCTTCCTCTGCGCCCAGCGATCTCCCTTTCCTCCCTCCCCCTGATATTCCACCCCTTTCTTTGACCTTAAAGGAATTTATTACTGAGGAGTATAAAAAGATTACTGCAAAATCGTTCTGCGTTACTGGGAAATCATTGCAACATTAGCTCAGTAATATTTTTTCATAAGCACTTGCTGTGTCTCTTCTCCGACAGATTCGGTCTCGGCGCGCGCATCCACACCCCCGCAAACCCTGCCAGAGCCAAGAGGTGCTTGGCAGAGGCCGGGAGCGTGGACCTGACCCTGCACTCACCCCGGCTCCCTCCTTCGTGCGCTGGAGGATGAGGTTGCCATCCCGGCCGCATCCTCGGATCTGTCCGTGTGCAAGCACTCCCCATCCTGGCTCACCCAAATGGCACGGACTGCCCCGGCAGGGGGGTTTCACCAGAGGATGCGAGCGGGAAGCCCGCAGAGGATCCTGCGCCTGACAGAGCTCAGGACCAGCCGTTTTGATGAGTTTTTTTTGGGAAAAGGAAGATTGTTTCTCTCCCGTGCTTGCTGCCGGCTGGTCTGTGCTGGGGGGTAAAGGGCAGGGCAGGAGGCAGGCGGCCCCGCAGAGAAGGACACCGACAATTCTGCAAATACGTTTAATGCACTTAGAATACACGGGAGGAAAAAACGTTTAGTGATTCACAAAAATATTACAAAAAGTCACGTGCAGGCGAAAACACACCCAGCACTGCAATAACAATGTAAGAATTTACATTAGAAACTAATATAAAATATTTAAAAACCTCTGCTAGTTTAGCTTTCCATTTGTTTTTTTTGTCTTTTATTAAAAAAAAAAAGGAGGAGGGAAGAAAGGCCATCGACAAGG
>NW_010169964.1:10064-71001 GCF_000695765.1 Mesitornis unicolor
GCTGCAGAAGCGCGGGCTCCTCCCAGCCCCTCGGCAGCGTCCTCAGTCCCTTCGCTCGCTCAGCCCCGCGCACGCAGACCCCACGCACTCACACACACACGGGTGAACTACAGCAGGGTTTGTTCACCTCCGCACGGCGAGGGCAGCCCCCGCGGCCAGGGTTCGCTGTGGGCCTGCTCACCCCACGTGTCCCTGCCCTGTGACGCTTGCCTTTGCTCCAGGTTTTGCAGAAACTGTCCCGCATACAAAATGTGTCCCCAGCAAGCGGCACAACCTCCATCTCTTTAACAATTGGGAAAAGCCGGTCTGTCCGGCCCGGGCTGGATGAGAGAAGGGTTTTGAGTGACTGACGTTGGGTTGGGAACGTGACTGCAGCCAAACGAGGAGCACCAGGACTCCAGGGCTGGATGGGTGTGAGGAGCACAGGGGCATCAGTACCAGCCCCCAGCCGGATGCCCTCTGCTTCCACGGGGTTCATATTGCCACTTTGGGAACGCCAAAAGCTGAGAACAAAAGGGCCCAGAGTCCCCAGCCCATGCTCAGTCACTGCCGGGACCACACGGCCACGCTCCCCCGCCTCCCCTTCCTCTGCCCCTGGGGTTTCACAGCCGCTCCCTGCCGCAGGAGGAGCAGCGTGGGAGCTTTGTCCTCAGCACCACAAAGTCCTTCTGCGCCCATCCTGCCCATGGCAGTGCCAACGCAGGCCGTGTTTATGTAGGACCCACCACACACGGCGACAGCTCGGTCCCTCCCACCCTCGTGCAGCAGAGGGTTTCCGGAGACGCACTTTCGCTGCAGTTGGGCCCCAGGGAAAGGAACAAAGGAGCCATTTTCATCTCCAGCCTCGCCAGGAGCAGAGGGAGAGGGCGAGAGAAAAGAGCAGTGTTTGCAAAATACAACAATCGGCAGGAAATTTCCCTCCGGCTTTTTGAGGTTGGGGTTTTTTCTCTCTCTCTCTTCCTCTTTTTAAAGAGGAGAGGCACAGCATCAGGACAGTTTAAAAACAACCTGGCACTGGCCAGTCACATCTGCCATATGCTGATGTTCCTCTCCCACTATCAGGGCCCTACGAGCTGAACTGTGAACCATGCCATGGTCTTTGGGCAAGGGAAAGGGAAGGGGTTATCTTCACAGCAGACTAGAAAGGATGTTTCTGAAAGGATGTGCTGCTTATGAGGATTTTATGGTCCGTCAGTGATTTTAGGGGAAAGAATCACAGTAGAAATGAAGAGGTGGTGAAGCATGATACATGGCAGGTTTGTTGCCTGAGAGAGACAGGTCGACACGGGGCCGGGTTTAAAACACATTTGCAATCTCAGGCTTATTCTCTATTTGAAATTTTGGACTCACGTTGAACACAAGGGGTTTTTTCTTAAAAAAGAAAAAAGAGAACTAGCAGACACTGCACAACAGAAATAATGGTATAAAAATAGTAGGTTGCTACAGAGCTCGTTAAAAACTGCCACGGTTTCAGAGACCAAAATCCAGCTTTAAAATCCTGGGAGGTGAACCACACTGGCAAACCTGCATTTGGAGGTTGTTTTGGATACAGTTTGGCTGCTGCAGGGGCTGGCACTTATCGATAGGGACAGATGCACAGAACAGGACTCCTGGTTGCTCCACAATTTGTCTGCCCTCACAGCTTCACTCACAGGGAGAATTAAGGCACAATGTCTACTCTGAACGGAGGGCAGCCACGAGGAGGACCAAGTCCCCAGGAGCTGGAAGGGCTCTTGTGGTGCTGGACGCCCTCCTCACCTGGTCAAGATAGTGCTGGGGCTGAAGCCCAAGGCATCGCACAGTGGAGTCAACAGGGTGCAAGGCCATGCCCTGGGCTAGGGGAAAATCGGGTCCTAGGGGTTTCCTCTGTCCTGAAGATCTGCAGATCTCTTCTCCACACCTCACATGCCTTGCCCTGACCAAACACAATCTGGCAAAGCGGGTCATGGGCTCTAGATGCCTACCCAGGAGGAGGAAGCAGTCATCAGCACAAACAGCCAAGTGCCCGCGATCCCTGCTGCTCTGTCCTCTAACCAGCACCCTGCAAAGTGTGCCGCAGCCCCACATCTTCCAGGGAAGCATCAGGAGAGGTTTTTGTGAGGAGCTGGGGAGACATCTGGTGAAGGGAACGGATGGTGGGGGATATTTGACGAAGGGAACGGATGGTGGGTGAGCAATAAAGCTCACTCAGTGATCAGTCTGGAGGTTCTCAGGAAGGGCAGTGAACATGAGCTTCACTCCCCACCCACACGAATTAAAACAACAAGTGAGACCAAACCAGTCACATTGCTGCTCCCCATCTTTGACCCAACCTCAGGTGCCACTAACACAGCCATTTGCAGCCTCCACCATCGGGTACAGGGCAGAGTGTGGACACACACTGGGATGTGCGTGGCCGGCTGCTAGCACCTGTGCAGGACCTCAGTGGGTCCTGGCATGGAAACGAGGACTTGTCTGCAGGGACCCCATGCTGTGCTGAGGCCCTGATGATTCTCACTTTGGTTTTTAGCTTCCCTACGCCCCCATGGGCTCCCTTTGCGATGCCCAAGATGCACAAGGACTGTGCTGTCTTGAGCGAGCCCGAGCTGTGGGTGCAGAAGGGAGGCTGCTACCCTGCTCCCCCACTACCCAACCTCTCCCCAGTGAGCTGCCCCCTCCAAGCCACCCATCGCTTTCAGCTGTTCTTTTTAAAAGCTACATCCCCTAAATATTTCTACTGGTTGCAGATGAAAAACAACACAACCCTCACTTCTTCAAAGACCATTTGATGACCTGATGGTGTCATTTCAAAAGCCATCCAAGAGCAACTGAATATTTGAAGAGCTTCAGAATATAATTTCAAATCACTGTTGGCAAATCTATATACAGTAAAACCAATATATCACCATCCTCAAAGACATTATACACAGCAGGCACCACCTATCTAAGCCACTGAAAATATCACTGTAGGTCACGCCAGCTATGAGACTGACTGCTCTGCTCAGATTGTATCCCGGATACTTTAATATTGAAACTATGCATTCTTCTGTTTTTAATAACGAGTTGAGAGGGAGAGTAGTCCTGGCTTTGGAGACTTCTCTTGTTTCAGAATTGCTGCCCCATGTTAGATTTTCATTGCGAGTCTGCCATAAGGCTCCTCATCTTTGGAAATTCCCCTGTCACAAGGTTTCTGCAGGAGGTAGAAAACCTGCACTCACTGCTTCTAAACTGCGTTCATTTCCACCCATTTCCACACTCGTGCATTTCCCTTTTTCAGACTACTTGTTCACTAAAACACAAAGGTTTCGTTTCCATTTCCTTCGCACAGAGGCATGTCCTCTTTCCCCAAGATGAGTATATCCAAACTTGAGATCTCATTTACTTGCCAATGAGTAAGCCTTTGGCACGGCTGCAAACCTGATGTGAATCAGGGGAGGGGAGGTCCTGTGGGTGCACAGCTCTTCACAGTACTCAGTAACATGCAACTTCCTTATTCTTAGATAACTGTTAAGAGGTGACCTTGGAGCTTAAGGGCTGACTTTCACCAGTTTCTCTCCTAAAGTTGGTCCGTCAGTAAGACAGATTTCTATTTTAGCAGTTATTTGCCTAACATTTTTTACCCTTTAACTAAATAGGCAGATTTCACTTCCTTCCCTTCAAACCTTCCCCTCAATTGTTATCTGGCTACCAGCAAAGATCTGTGAGAAAGCATCTCAGAAATAGAGATTTCTGGCATGCCACCTGTTCATAACTCAAATACACAGAACTATATATAAATACATGACATGGAACAAAAATACACACACACGAGGATACTGGGTGGGTTTTCAAATGCATTCAGCGTGCTGCCTCTGAAGTCAATGAAAACCCAGCCCAGAGCGTCTGATGAGAGTAAATACGGTGAGGAAAACATACACATCAGAAAGGCAGAACTGGAACACCAGCCGGCTCGGAGGAGGTGCTTTCCCTGCGCACAGCACCACATCCCCACTGCGAAGGCTCAAGGAGTTCATAGGGCAGCAGGTCCCAAGCTTTCCAGATGTGTTGTCAGAGCCCAGAGAGGGTCTGATGGACTTCTCCCTGCCCCGTGCTGATCTCTGCAGGAACAGCAACAATTGACCTTCCAAATGTCCCTTCTCCACTCAGATGTGGATTTTAAGCTCCTTTTAATGAGCGCTAGCATCTGGAAACAAGGAAGAGCAGCCAGCGTTGTGGCCACAGGCCAGCCCTGCTGCAGGCACCCTCAGAAAGCTCGTGCAAGAGCATTCACAGGCTACTGTTGGTGGAGGGCTTTGGGACAAGATTGTAGTCGCTGCCCTTGCCCTTTTCCCGACTGTCACAATTGTCTGTTTGTTCATTGTCTTGTGGCGGGACGCTTGGGCACATCATTTCTGAAGCTGGACTGGTACCTTTTCATGCCACTTTCTCACCCACGCTGTCCCCTGCATATGCATCTACAGCGCAGAGAGGATGCTTAGTGCTAACCAGGGCAATGAAAACTGGCCAAGAGATCCCACGGATGAATGCGGCCTGCCACAGCACAGAAATCATGAATGCGACCTGCCACAGCACAGAAATCACTCTGGCTGGCACCCACAGATATCCAAAAGTTTGTTCTTTCGCAGCAGGATTTTAAGATGATCCTCTGAGTTCAGACAAAATGACAAACTCATTTACATGTAAATTGCTTTCGTAGCTGTGCAGAAAGGAAGGTTCTGCTGAGCAGTGTTGGACCCTGCATTTGGCCTGCCTTAAATTATAATATAACAACAATTATAATAATACAAACACTACTTTGTACACAAAGCACGCCCTCCCCTGCAAACCCTGGCATGCTTCGGTAGGTCCTACAGCCCTCTAGTCAATAATCACCCGCTCTGCACAGAGAGACATTGAGTGACTTGCCTGAGGCCACAGAGGAATTCTGCAGCAAGCCCAAGGAAAGCTTTGCGGCTCCTAGCTCTGCTTCTTGACCAACATTAACCAGCCTCAAATATATGCAAAAAACATCAAAGCTGACTGTGCCAGGAAGAAATTAAATCAGCAAACAAATAGAAAACCAACCCTGGGGTGCCGGGAGGCCTCCTGGACTTTGCTGTTTGATCAGGGGAGTTAAGTGTTAAAAGCTTTTGTGATACCTCTATTAGGATCACACAGCAATTGCGCATAAATCGCCAAGTTATCTTGTCGGCAGAAAGGGGTGGAAGGAAAGCTGCATCTCCCCTGGCAAGGAGTGAAGAGTTGTCACCAAAAGACAATGGCAGAGGAAGGCTGGGGAATGTGCATCAGAAACAACCTGCGACAGCCGCAGGGGGTTCGGCCGTGGTGGTTTGCTGCAGCACATCCACAGGGGCCAGCATCCCAATGCAGAGACACAGCCTGACCCTGAAGAGACTCTCCTCTGCACTCCACCGCGTTTTGCTTCAAGGAGGAAGCCACAGGGACCTAGAAAAAAGGTTTTTTCAAATTGATTTTGGTGTTTTACAGCTCAAATCTATCTGAAAGGAGGGTTGTCAGCAACAAGAGCCACCACAGCAAGGCTAGAGGGAAAAATGGAGCTGTATTAGGGCACAACCCTGTTGGAGCAGGGAGAATAGTTGGCTTTGCTGAGGCTGAGACTCCTCTCTGCTATGCCAGGGCAGTGGAGATCTCCATTTCATGTGCTTTCAAGCAGCCCTCTGGATCCTGCAGAGCTGCTGAAGTTGTCCCTGTGAACAAATGGTCCATTCTAGCTTCTCAAATTCTGTACAATAGCAAGGAAAAAATACTTGACAGTATCTCTTTAAAGATAAACACACTGTAAACAGGAGATCTCCCCCGCCCTGGTAGCTTTCTTCCTCCTGCCTGTGCAAAACCAGAGGTTGCGACCTTCCCTGGGGTTCAGGCACAAGGACAGGATGCGCGAGAATAAAGTTGCCTCTGTTTGCAGCGATACCATAGCTAATAGCACCAAGACCAACACTTAAAACATGCCTAATTTGAGGGCAGGGAGGATCTGGGTTTGTTTTTCTTGACTGAACTAGAAAGTTCATCTTTAAATCTGTTCAGCTTCAAGCATGTGAGCTTTTGGCCTCCTTTAAACAGGGGAAATACCATTCCGTTTCTGAAAAGCAAAAAAAAAATAGCACATGGAAGAACAGTTCTGCAGTCAGTAAAAGTCTGGCTAACAAAAGGACTCCAGAGTCACGTAAAGAACATTTAATCCATGGATTATAGGCTCGCACCTGGCAGAAATGCATGTGTAAATAGAGGCGCGCAGAGCGTCTACACCCTGGGCTAAGGCAGAGGGGAGGTCTGTAGCTAGGAGAGAGAAAGGATTCTTACTACTAATTTTCATAGTTAAATATTTCTCACTCGCACTCACACATACGCAGGCTGTTCCCAGAGAGCTCAGCCTTGGGAAGGATAAAGGAAAGGGCTCAGTTCGGCCTGGGCTGGTGCTGAGTAGCTCCTCTTCTGTTTGCAGTGGTTGTGCAGCAAACTCTTATTTGCAGGCAGAGTTTTTACTGCATTAATTATCCTGTGAGTCACTGGGTAATGGACAGTAACTTGGCTCTCCCAGTTGTTAGAAGGGTGTAATTCAGCTCTAATGCAGCGGGTTGTCGAACACAGCATCTGGCAAGATGGAAACTTTCAGTTTCTTTTCAGGCCAGCTGTACTCCTTTGGAAGTTTAAACTGTAAGACAATAAAGAGAAGCAGTTAATGTATACCACTGCAACCTAACCCACCGAAAAAACAAAATCATCACAAAGGCAGGCAGCCCTGTGTTATTATTATGTTTTAAAACAAGAGGCCACTAAGAAAACATTTCCCCATCAGTATGTTTTGGACAGCAGTGGACATTAGATAATGTGGCCTGTGCCTCAGCTGCCAAAGTAAAGTTCTGAGATTTCAGCCCAGGCGCTGTTTATTTCATCAGATGGATTCTGGAGGGTTTCTATCCCCAGCACCATTTCCCCTCCCCGACCTCTGAAAATCCACAGCACAAGTATCTCCCCTCCTACCTGACCTACCCTTTCCTTTCACCTACCCCGGCCCCCAGAGCCCCCTATTTGCTTTAAAGGGAGACTTAAGGCAGCTTTCAAACTCCTGCTCGTGCAGGACGTCAGTGAGCTACCACGGCTTTGCAGGTGCCAGGCTTGCAAATGGCTGTCACCTCGGGGAGGGCTGGGGACAGCCAGCAGGCCTCAGCAGCAGTTCTGCTCCAGCCCTACCCACCTCTGGTACAAAGGCTTCGCAGAGCACCTGCACAACGCCTCATATTCACACAGGCACTCGGCTGCTCAGGCTGTTTTGCAAACATTGATTGAAGCACAGGGAACAGAGATTTTTTGCCCCATTCTGGTTTGCACAGCACTGTTTTTGGCCAATGTTTCCCAAACAAGGGGAGTGCACTGGTCCTGCCCTGACGTTGCTCCAGGGCACCCTGCCTTCTCCTGGGAAGTCACCCCAACATCTCTGATTGCAAACACAACCATGTGGGGACACAGCTCCAAGGAGGATCTCTCAAACAAAGTCCTGTGGGAGGTGTGGGAGGTGGAGTCTCTTGGGCTACAAATCTGCCCCATCCACAGTGGGATGGCAACCAGCTCTGCACGAGCGTTTCCTGCAATCTCAGTGCCCAGCCTGAGGACCCAAAACATGTGAGGAACAGCTCTGGAAGTGTTTGCAGGATCATTTTGTTCTAAAAACTCTGTTGCATCCGTGGTGTAGCACTGCCTGACACTGTGATAGTCCCTGACACCCTGACGGGACACCCAGGGAGGAATCTATCCAGGATCCCACACCACCAGTGATAAACTGACCTGGGGGCAGCAAATTCAGAACAGTTACAGGTACAGTGGCCCTCTCCTAGGAGAGTCCTCAGACCAAGGCCAGCAGCACTGTGAGCTTCCCAGGGGCTATGCGAATTGCAGAGTTGGTGCAAGGGGACAGTGACCTGCGAATCATCCATCTTTATCCAATTACTTGTCTTTTAAGTGCATTTCTGAAGGACATTAACACTCGCTCAGTGGCAGTTTCCTGCAGTAGATCTCCTCCAGCTGCCTGCTCCACAGCAAGGGCAGCTCAAACATGAATTTGCTCCTGGCCTTGTTCCATGTGCAGCTGTGTAAGAGCTGTGTAACCTGTAGTTGGTACCCATGCACCTCGGTATGCTGGGCTGGCAGTTTAGGGTCTGACCCATGATCTAGGGGCATGGCAGGAGGATCATTCAGGATAGTGGCTACCATAAACTCCCACTCTTTCTCCTCTAGGAAACATGAACAGCCCAAGTCCCACTCATGGTTGTTTTTTTTTAACTGAAGCTCTGTGTCTATCTGTGGTTCTTTATGCAGCAAAGGAAAGACTCTCCTTGCAGCACTTCATTCTACCACATGAATATCATCGGCAACAGCCAGGGCTGCTGAGGAACGCCTTCAGTTGGCCCAAACAGAGATCTTGCAAATTACAAATCCTTGGAGGAATCTGGATGCTGAAAGATCACATTTCATCTCAAGTATTTTCCTTTTTATAAACAGGAGTGGTTCCAAAGCAATCCTCTCGGAGAAGTCATCCTTTGCATTTGTTTGTTTTTCGCTTTTTAATTTAGCAAAGTCACAGTAACTCAGAACCAAGCACCCAGTCGCTGTGCCAGGAGCTGCCGTGCCCATTGCTTCTGCCTCTCAGCAGAGAGCAGAAGAACATGAGCAGTTCAAAGCCTTAACTAAAGGGCCTTCAAACCAGAACGCTCCTGGGCTTCCATGTCACCAGCAAAAATGAGCTTTGGATTAGGTTTAACTGGATAAAAGCTGGCCTGAAAGTCACTGCACAGCCAGCAGCGTGCTCCCCTCACTCACACAGTGAAGAACACCCTGGCATTAAATCAACTCTGGATTAAACAATTAGAGCCCTGAGATTTTCCTGGGGGGAGGGGAGCAGGGTGAGGGATGGGAGGGCTGCTCTACAAGTCAAGGAAAGTTTCTTTAGAGTCTGCAGGGAGCTGTAAAAAATGGGATTAAAAATATTACATGTCATTTCTGCCACTGCTCTTTGAAGTCAAGCAGAATATTTATATGGCATGCATGGGAGACAGGGTGTTAAATGTTCCCCAGGAAGAGATCACATGGCTGGGGAAGTTTAGCACTGCACAGCAAAGCTTTATAAAGCTCCCTTGGCTGCTGCTGTAACGCTTCCAGGCTGGTGATGGTCCTCTGCGCGCTGTGCAGGGGCAGCAGGTGAAGGCCAAGTAGCAGATATGAAGAAGTCCCCGTCTGCTCCCCGAGCCCAAGAAAGGAGGCTGCTACAACAGACTGTTCAGCAGTAAATGTGCTGCCACCACTTCCAGCCTCTGTGAAAGCGGGGAAGGTGATATGCCTGGGGTTGCTGCTGCCGAGGACACTATGGAGGAAACCCTGGCCCAGGGGCTGCGCCGCTTTGATTTGGGGTGCTCAGATACCACATTGGGAAAGATGCTGGCAGAAAGGAAATGCAGAGTCTCCCTTAATACCCATTCCTGCCCCGTAGTTCTTGCAATCCCTTCTCTCAGTGTCTTATTTCACACCAGATGTGAAGGTTTAGCGAGGCCTCAAGCCCATGGGGCAGGGCTGCAGCCTGCAAGCTGAGGGGAGGATCAAAGGCAAGCTGCAGGAGGGGCTGAGCTCTCTGGGACAGTGCATGGGAGATACAGGAATGACGCAGCCTTACTTCCTCTGGAGAATTCAGATCTTCTAAATCTTCCAGCATTCTCTCTACGAACTCTTCAGTCAATAGGATCTGCAAAGGAAATACAGCAGTTTACGCCTTTACACTCTCAGTTTTAGCTAACTGTCGAGAAATAGAACAACTTCTGCAGAGAGCAGACTGTACCAGCTCCCTCCTTCCCCATGTCCTTCTTTCCCGCAATACAAAGGTTTGAGGGCAAGAAGCTCCTAACTTTGCCTCCCACCCCAACCACTGAAAAAAAAAAGTTAAAATTACAGAGCAATCTTTTTTGACCCTCAATTATCTTCCTTAGTCTAAAATTAGAGGCTCGGCTTTAGACAGAGAGAGTTGAGAAGGAGGAAAAGGGGTCAAGATAACAAATGTTGGAGAGACAGTGGGAGACAGCGACTTTCATCTGATCCATTGAAGTTAAGCTCACAGTTTAATCAGGAAAGAGCAGCGCAGGGAGAGCCTGAGACCCGTACAGAGCTGATGCTCTGGGCATGGGGAGGGCTCTGACCCGAGTGCAGCACATCGCTCAGATGAACCAGATGCTGGGCACAGGAGGTGTTCCCAGAGGTGCGTGCGCTGGGCACCTCCACGTTGTATCACACGTGCCCATGCCTCTGCTGGGAAAGCTTTTGGCTCATCTCAAGGCCAGGCTGGCAAGCATGAAGCAGCCCAGGAAAGCAGCTGCCAATGGGTCAAAATTCCCAGCTGGGGGCCATGACCTTGGCTTCGTGGAGCCCCTCAAGTCACACAAACCAGAGACACCGTGGAGGGACACCAGCCCTGGGAATTCAAGGGTAGGAGCTCCCACCCTCTTTAAAAAAGCACGTGATGGCCAAAAGCAAACACGTCCTGCCTCTCTTCACAACAGCCGTAAAGGCCAGAGCTCCAGGCAGGCCAGCTGGCTTGGCACAGGAGCAGAGACTGCAGTGCAGGACCAGGCAAACATCCTCACACAGTGAGGGGGCCTTGGAGCAGCATTCCTGGGAGTTATGTTGCAGCAGTATCCAGCGGATTATTCCCATTTCAGCCCACAGGTTTGTTTCTTATCCCTGCTCCTCCTTTCCTTCCTTTGCTCCACCCTTTCCTCTGCCTCTGGCACTGCTTTCCATCCTGAAGTAAGCACCATCCCCATGCCCACTTTCTCACCTTTCCCTGTCCTTGTTCTCCTCAGCCATGAGCTCTGTGCTTCCTCCCAGAGAAGGGACCCCTTCAGCACCAAACACTGATGGAGCCACGTGCCCAGCCCTGCTGCTCTCCGCTGTCCCCTCTGTCACTCGTGGCAGAGGGGCAGCTAGGCTGTCCCACCTTGGTGCAGGAAGCCACCTCCAATGCCCACCAGCTCCATGGTGCCAGTAATATCAGTAGGGAGCAAGCGACTGCCAGGATGCCATGGGCTGTCTGGGAAGTGGAAGCCTCTGGGCTCCATTTTGGTAACACACAAGCAGGGCTATTGGACAGAAAGAGAAAAGGAAGGTTCCAATCTTCCTTTCTTCCTTTGGTTGGAAAGAGAAGAGATCCATACCCACTGAATCCAGATCTGAGAGCTACCAGGTGTCTGCAGTTCTCTAAACTTCAGCCTTGCTACCCTGCTGCCATTGCACACAGATTTCCCAGGCAATGAGGGAACTGCAGCCTCCCCTCTCCACCACATTCCCCTCTTTGCTTAGCTTCAACCTGCAGCAGGCTCCAGGCCAGGGTTTATGACTGAGCTGCTCAGCATGGATGAAGGCACCTCCGTCAGGCCTTTCTGATCATACCTCAAGCCTGAAAAAACCCTGCTTCAGCTGGGAGCCAGCAGCTTGCTGCTTTGGACATGACTCTGCAGCCTGGCACCAATCCGCAGACTGGCAAGCTGAGAAACATTGCACTGAAACACACAGTACCACCGCAAACTGCTGCAGTCTCCTTGCAGGAGCCTGTAACTATTCTGCCTGTTGAACTGGAGACAGTCGCTTGTTGGCTGTTTGCAGGAGGAGGAAGCCGCCTGTCCATGTCGGAGGCAGGAGGGCAACCTGATCGCTCAGCTCAGGAGGAAGAGCAGGGTGGGGAGCTGGGGCTCTGCACGGAGCAGATCGGTTTCTGCGGAGGTGCAGCCTGCAATGGGGTGAGGGAATGAAAACAATTTGGCAGACATCAGAATCTTCAGAGCAGCCGGAAAAAGGAGGAGGAATTGGTATTCACAGCAATCAGGCAAGGAGGAAATGAATATTCAGCCATCCACGGATGAGCAAAAATGCCAGAGGTTGGGATGGGTGAGAGAGCAGGAATAAGAGGCCGCAGCTTTGGCAGGGGGACGAGAAGACAAGCGCAGCAGGAAGACCCCTGGGAGCTTCCAAGGTGCCAGAGGCAGGAGAGGAATGGGAACCACGTGTGCGAGGCAGCCAGCTGCTCTGAGGCTGGAGGAAAACAAGACAGGGTGTGCAGGGGTAAACAGCAAGGGGTGGTGAGGGTGAAGTGTGGGGACAGGTCAGGTCTTGGCTAAGCCACAGACTCCCAGAGGAGGGACGAGCCTAAATGGAGCATTGTGCCTAGGACTGACCTGGGGTGCAACCTCCTCAGATGGCTGAGCCCATCTGCAGCTCACTGTCCCCTCTCAGTGAGTCTGGGCAATCCAGCTGAAAAATACCCCAAATTCCACTGACTTAGTGAGCTGAACTGGCTCCCTGAAAGGTCTGACAAGTAGAATAGGACAGGAGTCCGCAACTCAGCTGCCTCGTGGACTGCGGTTGTCAGATCCAAGCAATGGCAGGCTGCTCTGTGCAGTGTGCTGAGGCAAGATCACAGCGCTGCTCTGCAAGCCCCGCACAGACAGACAGCTTTGGTGGAGGACAGGCGTCACAGGCTGCAATGACAAACTGCTGCAGTGACATTCACACTGTCTGTCACTCAGCCTGTCCTTAGCAGCTCAAGTCAGACAAAAACCAACCCCAAACTACTACCCCACACTATAGGGGAGACCTGCTGTCCTTTCTGTGGAAGGAAGTCTCTGAAACGTGGGTGTAAGCACACATACAAGCAGCTATGTTCCTCAGCACAGAAAACCAGCACTCCTGAGCTCTCTGGAGGACGCAGGGAGAAGGTACGCATCCGCAGCACACCAGCTGCTGAAGAGGGCTTTGAAGCAAGAAGTGTTGTCACCCTGGATTTGTGTCTAGACAAGATTTCTCCTCTTAGAAGTAGCCCAATCAAAACGGCCCAAGAGCATCAAGGCCTGTGCTTGTAGATCGGGCTGCCATCCCCACCTGCAATCAGCAAACCCATCTTCATGCTGGTGAGTGCGTCTTTGCTCCTACAGAGAAGGATGGGAATAAATCCAATCCCATCTCAGCTTCCCTCACTCACAGTATTTCGGGTTTCCAGCTCTTGTAGCATGCCTGCTCCTGCACAGTATGATACCCCATTACATTAACACACAAATTTTATATGTGCATGATATTAAAGGTGACATTCCCAGCAAATAAACATGACAGACTGCCATTGGTCTAGGCACCTAATTTAATCTCCTCTGGGACTTAAACCTTAGAAGCTCAAATTAGACAAATAGCCCCCCTTCACTTTATATTTCAGACTTGAATCTAGAATTTTCCTCCAATGCTGTTAACTGATCTTATCAACAGGACACTGCACAGAGGCCACAATACTGAACCAGCTTATCCTCTTCCCAAAGGAAAACAGAGCCTCACTGTTGTGCTGCAGCCATGGGAAAAGCCGACGCAATCTGGAGGGCAAATGAAGCTGTCCCATGCGCCCTGAAAGGGCCTTTTCTCCCATGAAATCTCTGGGCTGGTGTTGAGGAAGCAAAGGAGCTCTCCCGAGTGGCGGGGGGCATCCTGGGTGCCACAGTGGCTGGGCACTCACGACGCTGTATTTTCACAGCTCTGTGCAAACAGTCCCGAAAGCCCAGCCTGCCGAAGCTGGTTCCAGGGTGTAGCTCAGCCTTTGTCATGGCTGTTTGCAGTATGAACAGAGAACGGCCTTGCCAGCCAGCTGCAGGTATCTCAAACATCTCCTGTGGTGCTGGACGGTCCTGCTCACACCAGGACCTCCTCGACCTGACCCAGAGAGACCCGGACATGTGCTGTCGCATTGCTAACAGATCTGGATTCCATTTTCAGTGTTGTTTGTGGCTGATAGCCACACTGCAGATGCTTCGAAGATGATGACTAGCCAAAAGGCAAGTTCCTATTTTCTATCACAGGTACCTACTGCACAACGGAGGTCCAGAGTTTGGGTTCTCACTGCTTCACTAACAGCTGCATGTGTCCAGACATGTCACAAAATACCAGGCTAGGCTGTCTTATGCAGGTGGATGTGCTCAGGGGACACATGGGCTGCGTGCATGTTGTCTCCCTCTCGTGGCAAGTCTCACCTGAGCTTGCTGAAACCTACTTCTTACCTACAGGGCCTACCTATGGGTCAACTGAAGGAGCTTGTGTTGAGGCTTTCATACCCACAGATAGTTGAGAAACCTGTATCGTGACTCGTTACAGGTACATGGCTGCAAGCATATGAAAACAGGCAAGGTCTAAAAATGTACACAAGGTCATGGGGCTCCAGACGAGTTCGGCTGACTTTGAAAGCAACTAGTGCTTAGTAAAACATTAAAGACTTTATAATCAGCTTATAGGTACCACCCCATGGTTAACAACCCATCTCTCACTATAGGGTTTGACACTACTATAAGGGCTTGAAATTCTCAGCTCAGGAAAGGCTGGCTGGGGCCAGAGGTCACACCGATGTAAAAACCTGGCACAGCTGGCAAGTCTTTGATCAAGGAAGACCTTCAGAAGCTGAGCTAGGAATCGAGCTCCAGCTCTGTCCCGCTCCAGAAAACATGCTTTGTCCAGGGCAAGACACAAGCCATTGGCCCAGGGTGCTTTTACTGATAACACTCAATTTTCTTGCCTACCTCAAAACAAACCAAACAGTCCCACACATTGTCCTAGTGCTTTGTTTGCATTAAACACTGCCACTTGCTTTTCTAGCAGGTTTGTCAAAGAAAGGCAACAATGTTTTATTAGTTCTGGACTTAGTACAGAGCTGGCTTGTACGGCTCCGCCAGAGAAGGTGGGGACACATTGCAATAAACCTCTATGTAAACCATATCAACCCTTCTAAGAAACTGTTCATCCATCCAGGTGCTATGCCTGGAATGGGTGGAGCAGCTGTACCCTGAGCCACATGTCATCTGTTACATCTGCAAATATCCAGCAGCTTTTAGGAGCCCTTTGCCCTGAAAATGTTTAAGCTTAATTCCTGTTGACAGCACAGCAAAAAGTGAAGTTCAAGCATGTCAGCATTTCCCACTGAAATGAAACATTACCAGTAAAACCCTCTGATGAATCATGCTTTGTGCCACAAGCATCCCCCAGCCCATCTCTCTGCTCTCCCCTTGGCTTGGCTGCCATTGCACTGCCCAGCGTTGACTGCAAATGGCTCAGGGCAGAGGCCTTGTCACTGCGTCATTTATGTCATGCCCAGTCCTGACACTGTCTGAAGGGGCCACCTTGCTGCTCAGATTCACCACAGCTCTCATCACAGCCTCAAAGGTACCAGCATTGCCACAAACACCTCTGATGGGAAATTCCACTGTTGTTCTTCCAGGAGATTCCCAACGCTCCTTGTAAAAGAAAAACATCCACTCATGGATGCCTTGGGGACCCTATTGCTTCACAACGCAATGTTACACTCCCAGAAGAGGAAGTATACGATGATGCTGAAAGATTTTGACCTTGTAGGATCTCTCCATGACATTCCCAACTACAAGGCTGATCCTGGGCTCCTCAGAGGAGTGAGATCCCAGCCCAGTGAAATCCATCCTGCAGACAGGGCTTCTCTGAGTGAACACATTAAGTTTGGCTCAGCTGGGGAGAGGGCTGTCAAGGGAGCCAAGACAACAGGCAATACCAGCTCTTTCAGGGTGAAAAAGCAAAGGAAGAACAGGCATTTCAGAGAATGCTCCAAGTGGGTGGAAAAAAAGCTATAGAAAGTAGCCAAAATGTAGTTTGAGTAGCAAAGGTGAGGCATTAGGTGGCAGGATAGTCAGCCGGCTTAGGGATGTAAGAACTTGACTCATCCAAAACTAGCCTGGACTAGTACTAGTACTACCGAACATGCTGCAGGAGAACTGACATGGGGAGGATCGTGGTGCCCTAACGGGACATTTCTACCCTAGTGTTTCTCCCAGAGTCTCATTCAGCAGTGAGGAAGAAGAACACAAAGGGATGATGCAGTGAGGCTTTGGGGAAGACGATAAACTTACTAGAAAAGTGTTAGCTCAGATTTCCTAGACCTGCTCAAGAATTTGGGGGAAGCCACCCAAAAGATTCTGAAAAAGTTTTTCTTGAGCTAGATGCATAAAACTGCTTTGGAGAAGAGCAGATTGCAGTTGCACACGACTTAAACCAGTTTGTGGGTGTTGTCCTTCAACTCACCATATTAGGCATAACACATCTACTCAAGTTTGGGGAGACCAAAACCCAATCCCTGTCTCTTCAAGAGAGGACTTGGCCCATAGCTGCCACTTATAAGCAAGCATCTCCAGCTTCAGAGTGGCTCTTTCAAATGTTGCTTTGAACCTCTGCTGCTGCCATTATGCCAATGTGCATAAATGATTTAACATGTGGTATAGCAGAGAGAAGAACCAGATGTGCTCAATTCCAGGGGAATGTCCTAACCCTACCGGAACAGAGTCATTCTCTTGTGCTCTCTGTCTCTGTGACTAATTCAGTGTTTTATATGATGTGGAACAACTCCAATTGGATGAGCTGAGGAAGAACCAAAATACCCTACAGTTGTGGTGCCCATAAAATTAGTAGAAATAGACGTTCAAATAAAAGGAAAGGAATAAAACATGAGTTCCTCATATCCTCGGCGAGTGTTTTATCCCTCAAATATTGATTAGAGAAGGCAAAACTTCTAACAACTCCCGCTCCATTCTGCAAAACTAGCTTTTTTCCCCCCCTTTTTTGCTGTTTTTATTGAAGAAAATCCTTCTATTTCTGGTTTCATTCAACACAAAAGGATTTTTTTTCAGCTTTTGGTCTCTGTAAGGCTTTTGTTTCAGCAAGAAAAACTGAAAATATTTAAAGATTGGGCTCAGTCTGATCTTCTTTCCCAGATTTTTCACTTAGGTTGCCAAACCAAAAGAATGGATCATCCCCCATGACCTCGCTCACAGTAATCCTCCCCCCCTCCACGACTGCCGGCATAGATAGTGCATGTTGATAGCTCCTGAATGCTGGATGCTTCCCACAGCCTCCATGTACCTATCCTGCCTACAGGCACACTTAACATTTTCTATGAGAAGTCTGACCTTGCTGTCCTAACCCTCAACTTATTTTTCCATGCTGGATGCCTTGTTTTTGATTTTTTTTAAAGGTTTTTAGGGGAAAGAGCCAAGCTATCTCAGAGAGGTATTTTGGAAAAAGTATTTTTTTGACAGTACTAACACATGCCTATTATCATTTTGTTGCAAAGCACGAGAACTACCCCTTATGAGGAGGGAGATGAAGATTAGCAAAAAACGCTCTGGAGGTCAAGGCAAAGTCTCCTGATCATTCAAATACTTTGCCGAGTCAGAAGCCTCTGAAAGTCACTGTCCATAGCCTCTGAGAGAGAGGCAGAAAAATGTACTGAAGAGCCCTTTTCATTGAGCATGTCCCAGCCCGGGGCAGCTCTGCCCCAAACACAGGGCAAAGGTAGCTAAGGAGTAGCTTTCCCTCAGATCATTCCTCTGAGCAGCGAGGGATTGCTATGGCACCAGGCACACCAGGACTAAAGGCAGGGAAACTCTCCAGCACTCTCAGCGTTTCTGCTGGAAGCCAGGCTATGTGGAGGAGGAGGAGAAGGAATTTGCCAACTTGAATGAAGGGGAGGAGAGGAAAGCAGAGACAGGGGAAGACGGAGACATAGAAAAACAGGATGGAGGGCAAACCAGAGGCCAAAGCCGGAGGTGACACAAAGGGCAGGGAGACTGGAGGAGAACCCCGTTTCCACAGCCTCAGCATTCACACACTGTCCACTGGACGTTGCAAACCTACTGGTGTGGGAGGCGAGGGAAGAGCATCCTCCAGAAGCAGCTAGTGCCAGAGGATAACACTCCACGGCCGCTGTGAGCTCCTCGGCTCACGTGGAGGGGCAGACCTTGTGCCGAGAATCAGAGGGTGCCAACTGCAAATGAACCATAGCCTCCATCTGCCTAACAGGATTCGTCCTGAAACCAAGTAAATTACCTGGAAAAAACCCCTCTACACTCAGAGACCAGAGATATTGGGTGTATAAAACTTTGGAAATGGCTGCACAGAGATTGTATGCACCACGCTAATTTGGCCCCAGCATATGTCTGCCTCACAAAACAAATCTGTAATCACAGGATCGCATGCAGCTTTTCTCCCACAAGACCTCTGCCCTGCTCAGTCCTCAGGATGGTTCTGCTCACTGAATGCAGTATTAGTCATCATTTCTTTTCATTATCATTCAACTTGCTTCCCCATTCCCTCCTACTCTCTTCCCCTTTATTTAGTACACTCCATCCAACTACTGCCAGCATGGATTACACTGGACGTACCTAATCTTACTGTCCTTACCATTCTCACAGCCTCTGATGTGCTCAGCCTCGCATTTCTGGGAGGCAGGGAAGCGCTCCTCTCTATGCAGCAGATAGGGGAGGGAGGCTAAAAAAAGCTAAAAGACTTAAAACTCATACAGAAAATCTGCAAGAGCAGGGAGCTGAACATGGGTCTTTGACTCCCAGGCTGACCCCCTACCCCAGAGAGATCCTTTCTCTGCTGACCTGCAATTTTAATCTCTTCCTGAAATTGTTTCTGGTGTTCATCTGTGGAGCTGGAATGCTTGAAAAGCATGGAATTAATCTTCACAGGATGACTGGAAGAAGGTTTTCCTGAACAGACATGGGAAAATGAGCGAAGAGAAAACTTCATCTGAACATCTACTTCTTGCAGGTCCCTGCTCTCCAGCCTGCTCAGTCCCGCAGGGCACAAGGGTATCTGCAGAGGAATTCCTCCCGGCCTCCTCCAGCCACTGGGAACACAGATCAGACCTCAGGTCTCAAGCTGGACACCCAGAAAAACAAGGCACACAAACTCAGCTGCCACACAAGGACATTTGAGCTTAAGATTCTGGAATAGGATTGAGAAAGGACAGAGCAGTAGAGGCAGGAACAGGATCCAGTTCTCCAGGGCAGCATTTAACAGGCTTCACCATAAGAGTACTGTGATATTTTTGCAATTACTTGCCTCATTCACTACACACCTTCTAATTTTGACAAACGAACGAAGTGGAAATCCTATAGGCAAGAGTCTACTTTACTCCACTCTCCTGATTCATGCTCCAAACATGCATCTTTGTTAACTGAAAGAGGCAGGCATGCTTCGTAAAAAATATGTAAGATCCTTCAATTAGATATAGTATCAAATACATGTACTTAACAGGGGCAAGGCTGAAGTGCAGAGATATTTCTTAAATTTTGTATGCTAGATTTTGCAGTTAACAAGGACTCTTTAACTATGGGTTTGTTTTTACTGCACTGTATTGGCTCGCAAGTCAGAGTCTGCAGCAATATGCGATGCGTAACATGCACGTTGCACATGATCAAAGACTTGAGTGTCATCTCCTTCCCTAGAACAATGACTGCCTAAAGCAGCAGGAGCAGAAATTATCTAAAGGTAGTGTTAAACAAACCTCCTTCTCCCCTCTGGGGAGAGTAAGCAGCCCAGGTGAGCAAGGTAGGAGGAGAGAGCAGTCTGCTTTGTGCTAGACGGGCAGAGAGCTCCACATAAAAGCAAAGGAGCTTTGCAGAAGCATGTCCTGACTTCCATCACTGGAGACTTAATGATGATAATTCCCAAAGGATGATGCATGCTGACAGGCTTTGACACAAACTACCCCAGGATAATATTAATATGTATTAAAGGCTCAGGGAACTTTATTGGGATGGGCTTGATCAGTAACACATTTCAACAGAGCATCTCTATCATCTGCTGGAACATAAGTAAGGGAGGGAGGGAGAACACACGCACAGCCTCACCTTGCTTTGGGTAGGTTTTAGAGACAAGCAAGGTTGATCTGTGATGAACTGCATGCTTGGCACAGCTCAGATGTTGGACCGAGAACCTTGGACGCTCCACCACAAATACGAATGTCACTGTGGGGCAGTTAGTATCAGAGTCTGTCTGCATGATCAGCATCCTTAACCTTCCAGCACGAGGCCAGGCACCTCCTGCACAGCCTTTCTGTGTGTCCCTGGAACATCCACCCCTCAGAAAGGAGAGGTGCGCAGGAGACAGTGTGGGGGCTCTGCTGTCGCAGCACTGGGGGAAGGGGGAGCGGAAGAAAGAACTGCGGAAGCCTTTGATCATGTGTAATGTTAATGCAAGTGTTACACATCAGAGACTTTGTGCCGGTAACTAGCACATAAACAGGAGTCTAGTGTTAACAAGGAGGACTTCTTGAATATGTTTGTACATTTCAGAGTCAAAGCAATTTCCCTATTCAACAATACATGACACAGTGGAAGAAGTTCAGAAATAAACCAGCCTGACATGCTTAGACCTTCAATAGAATTTAGCTTCTTAGAACTAATTAAATGTTACTTAAATAAAAAAAAAATCCAAGTACTTGGGAAAGGTGCCAATTTGACAGCTCTGGAGAACGAAATAATCTAATCATCCCCAGAGCACGGGCAGCAGCAGGACAGGCTTCCCCTGCTAACATGCCTCGAACGTGACCTGGAAAGACTGTTGATAGAAACGGGGTGTACAATCTCCGTGGTCTAATGACTCCTTGCCTTTTCTGCTGAGACTGCTAAAACAGCTCCCGCCGAGTACCAGCTGCAGTGGTGATACGGACACCTGTCTGGTAGGAATAGCGCTGGGACCTGCCAAACTCCTGTCATCTGCTCACCCTCTGCTGGAGCCCAGCGACTCTCAGCTCATTGCTCAGCCTGGGCAGCGGCTCTCCGGCCTGTCCCACCTTGGACACGCTCCACTCCAGCCCACGAGATGTAAACAGGAGGTACTGTGTTTAGTCTGCAGGTTTGGGCTTTCACTGCACCAAAGCTCAGGCTCAAGCGGTCAATCTCTGGATGCTGTGGAGTCGAGGCCAAGATTTTTCAGGCTCTTATTTCTTCCCTCAGATAGGGAAAAAGTCCACGGGAGGAGATGCGTGCCTTCTCTTCCTCTCCATGGTCCCTCCATTCACTTGCCTTTGCAACCAGCCCCTGCATTGCAGTGATCTGCCTTTCAGCTGCCAACTGTCCCTGGAGCTCATGGCTGTGCCTGGCGTCCCAAGCGAGGGAGGAAGAAAATCCTCTCTAGGCCATGCTGTGAAGACTTTGCAGGGCTTGCCAGCTCCGCCAGCCCAGGCTGCAAGGGACTACACCAAATGCAGCTCACCTCCTTGGAAATGTTATGCACCACAACTTCTTTTACCTCTGAAGCAAAGCCACATGAACCTCCATCCTCTGCTCCCAACACCACAAGGGAATGCTGAGCATGGATCAAGCCTTTCATGGCATATTAAGTCAAGAGCCTCAGACACTCCCACATGTATCTCACACAATTGGGTGCTCCTCCTGTTGTTCCAGGCTGCTTTTAGCCTCCCTTTCTCCCCACCCAGTCTGTCCTCCTTCATTCTCATCACAGGATGGGGCAGAAGCCAGCAGCAGAGCCAGTCACGTCAGATGAGAAGATCCAATACACTGACCTTGTGTAGGAGACAAACGAGGCAATGTGCTTTTCCCTACCGCTCAGAAGCCAGCAATTCTCCACCTTTCCCTCCCGCCTACTCCAAAAATCTTCCATAATTTTCAGCATCAAAGTAACACGCACAGAAGCAACCACATTCATAAGGGTTAATATCAGTTACATGTCTGAATGGTGACCTAATTATTGCCATCCTTCACTGTTTAGAGGTTACTTGACTACTCTACACATCAATACATTTCAAGATGTGATGTAAATGCAAACAAACACACTTATGTTTGGAGTTAACACAGTCACAAGATCCTGTGTATCATGTGTTGGCAAGCATAGGAACCAAGAGCAAATGACCCACCCTTAAACCTGACCCTTTGCTGTTAATCATTACAGGAGAGTTGCACTTTCCAGCCAGTACAATCAAAGCATGCGAGCTCTTTGAAAATCCCTACACACTGCATGATTCCAGCCAAGATCAGCTCCTTTACAAGATGTATGGACTTCAAGGTATGATGTCCTCCAGACATACGAACACGGGCAGTGAAAGGCCTTGAAAACAAGTCACTGGAAAGTTAACGGCAACACTGCAGTGCTAAAACAACTCCCTGCCTTCAAAACAGAAGAGGAGGCAGGAAACAGTGAAGGCAGAGATGTACTGCATGCATACAGTTCCTCAGAGATGGGCTTTTCTGCATAAACACATTCCCCAAAGCTCTTTTATTTTCGCAGTATGTTTATAACCATGAAGAAATGCAAGGTTAGAATAGCGCTACACCATCATATCATTAGTGCATCACGGCTCCATAGGGCTGACCCTCAACACCAAGCAGATGGGGAGTTTCCAAGGAAAATCTGTGATACAGAAAATATCTGGGTGCAGAAAATGCGTGGGTGCTTCAAGCAACCACGAGCTTTTGTCAAAGAATCAATAGGAAAGAGCTAAAACTGGAAGAAGCAATGCTCTCTGTGCTGCTCTCCTGTTAGGGATGATGTAAAACTGAGATGGATCACAGTCCCACAGCTTTCTAGCTCTTCCGCCCTGGCTCCATTCTTGTTTAGGTAATTCCACTCTGCCTCCCCAAATTCCTTTCTGGAAGAAATGAAGAGTAAATACAACCTGCAAAGTGTTCGTTGACTCCAGGAAATGGGCACTACTGTATTCACAGATGAGTTCTGAACTTTCCAGCCACTGCTCATAAATTTGAGTTCCATGAATATAAATAGTAACAGATCTCTATTATTTTTTGAGTCCAAAATAACTGAAAATATGCAAGAGCTATGAGAGATGTTGTGGCAGAAAATACAGGTTTGTTACACTTCTAAACTACGAGTCCTTAGCAGGATCATTTTTAGGACACAGTAAAGGAGGGAGAAAAAGGAAGGAGGCTCACTCACTTGTAACCACGGTCCATGTGCTGCATAGGGGTGCTCTTCTGTAGCAAAGGCTCCTTCTACTCCCGTTGATACAAACGTGATTGCTGTATCACCTGTAATACTTTTATACGTAAAGTGCCGTCCATGCAAGAGCCTTCCCCTGGGGAATAAAACATTTGTGTGTGAATTGAGAGAGTGTGAGCAGCATTCAACAGAATGATGAAGAGGATAGCTTCCGCCATCAGCATGGGAAACCATTTTGAAGGCAGCAACTATTAATTTTTCAGGAATACAGACATTATTTGCTTCACAAAGCAGGTCACAAGCCTCCTCCTGTGGCAAGGAGTTCCCTCTTATCTCCCTCCTCAATCTCAGGGCCTTGTTACAAAACTAGAATACATCTAAATCCCACTGCATGCCTGTCCCCATGATGAGGTGCTGATGTATGTAAGAGCAGGGGACTGCCTGTCTTTCAGTAAGGTAAAAACTGCAGAAGAGAATCCAGACTCCACATCATGTGGGAATGTAAAGTTGCATTTCTAAGCAGGCTCATTGGTGGGGCCAAACTCGTCTACCGTGACAATACCTAGTGATCCACTGCCCTGGTGCTTCACAAATGTAACTTGTATTACTTAAGCAAATGCCTAGAAAATATACATACATGACCATCTGTGGTCTCTTTTTTATCATTCAGTGCTTTTCACAGGGGTAATCATGGCTCTGGTAGATGAGCATGCATGGCTTCCAACATGCAAAGGGGAAAACTTCAGGTAAGATATATAGCGCCTAACAGAGTCACAGTGGCTTGATGAGTTACTGCTGGTCAACTGAGCTGTGGTAACTGATCAGGACAGAGTGTTCACGTATTTGTGATGTAAAATAAAATACACTCGTATTAACTATCCCATTGGTTTCTCAACAGGCACTGGCGAGTGTGCACCTGCTGCTGCTAACTTGGATACTACAGACATGTAAATCATTAAGCTAAAGTAACTCAGTCACCTGCAATCATCTGTCTCTACCCCACAGTTCATCTTTATGTTAAGGATTATATTTGCCACAGGTATTTTTAAAAATAGCGCTGACTGAAGTTGTAGAAACCTGCAAAAGCCACTTACAGTGGTATGCGCAGCCTGAACCTTCAAAACGTGACGTGTAGAATACGCATGCGATAATTTGTTCTTTCAATGATGCAAGTGACATAACTTGTCTAAAAAGCACACTTGCCTGCATAAACTGACTGCAAATGGGCTTTGCACAATGACTTGTGTCTGAGTCTGTAAACCAGAATTAACAGCTTAAAAGAGTTTTCTTTGACAGAATATAGTAAAACATACCTTCTTTATCACAGAGTTGCCAGCATTAGACTAATAAAAAAATCCCTGTACTAACCCTGTCCTATTTCAGCACTCAAAGTACACTAGAGGACATAAAACGAATGAGTAACAATCTTACCATGATGAACACACACGCAAAGAATCATATGTTTCTAATGTCTTTTGGCAAAATATCTCAGCTTTGGCCTTTGAAGACCCATTGCATGCATGGCTGTATGGTGAAACAATGCCACAAGGCAAAAGTGGCATGTTAGCACAGGCTGAGGAGGAGGACGATGACTTCACTCACCTTAGACAGAGGGGAATGAGAGCTCCGGACTCCTGGTTAAATTTCAGGTGTACGCTCTCCAGCTGTCTTGTGCGGATTAGCTCATGAGGAATGATAGCTGCTGAGCTCTCGCTTTCTAAGCTGTCCTTACGGCTTCTAAGAGGAGAGACAAAATGCATATATTTAGGATTTCAGCACTGTGTGCTATTTCTGCTGCATTTCAGAGCAATTGTGCAAACATTGAAGGACACAGGAGCAAGCTGTTATGAAGACACATCTGAGTTTTCATCAGCCCTACAGAGACACAGCCTCCCTCCGACTACTGGTCGCAGCATGCAGCTCTTCACCTTGGCTTGAAGATCTAGGATCTGAATTGGTGCACACACATAGTGCATCCCTTCCCAGCACACAAGAAATAAAATCTCTGGGAAGAACTGGAGCAAAACTAGACTCTCCAAACCCTGAAACCACTATAATATGGCTTGGAAGAATTACAAGGTGTGCCCTTCTGGTTTTGCTTTATCTTCAGGATTTTTCAGGCAGTGGCCTGCAGGAAAGAGTTGTCCAGTCCCTTATGCCCTTGCCCAAGTATCTTTGAGGTCTGAGGCATCCCTACAATTGTCTCCAAATAATTTCTCTTCACAATTCAACCCCAAGGTTTTGAGAACGCTACGTTTCCAACAGCACTAAATGCAACGGCCAAAAGATGGTGTCTACATGTGATGAGTAGTACATTTGCAGATTGCTTTCCCTTGTAAGTGGGGCTGCTTTAAGACAATACAGCTTTGCTTTCTTATTTATTAATTCATTCCTGCAAGGCCAGCATATTGTGAAGCTACGACTAAAGGTTATGTTGTTACATGATTAGGAACTTTGCCAGACAGAATCCTGGTATATCTCAAAGTACTTGACCGTAAACACTTTATATGTTCAAAGACCACCATCATAATCCCTTACCTGATAGTCAAGAACAAAGAATGAAGGGCAGGGAGTTGTTCTGATTTTTGCAGACAACATGGACTGATGTGATGTGACTGATACGTGATTTATATTTTTGTGACCTGGCATTCCACATTAACAGAGGAAAGCCTTTGTTCAGATCGTTTCTGTAGTACAGAGTCACCAGAAGAGGGGACAGGGAATGCAGGAGGGAGCTGGAAGATGTTTTATCACAATGTGGTTCTATTGTGGCAGACAGACCAAAACCCAAACAAGGCTATCGGGCTGTGGCTCCATTTGGGAACACCATTAAAACAAGCCTGGATCCTTCCTCCACCCAAGCGGAGCCATCTTTAATGTACATCTGGAAATAATTGTAAAGAAACAGCTTGACCCTCATAAGCTGATTTAGATCACACCTCTACTTGTTTTTACATTTGGGTGCTGTCCCAAAATTACCCCCATCCACCACACACATAGTAATGCAGTTCAGTGTCAGCAGATCAGTCTATTGCCTTGCCAGATCACCCAGTCCCAGGTGAGCCTTTCACCCAGGCTGCTGAGCTGCCCACTCTGCAATGAGGATTCAAGATAAACTGGCATCTCACAGTGCCTTTCTCTAAATAACCTGCATGGCCAGGTCAGAGACATGCAGGAAAAAAAATAAGAGCAGCACAAGATAAAAAACTGTAAAACATATCCCACGTTCTGTCTCAGCACCACACAAAAGCAGTAATGGACCCAGCAAGGACACAGTAGGTCAGGATACAGCTTATGCATGGGGTGGGCTGATTGAGTGACAGTCAACAGAGTGTCAGTCTGGTGGGTTAACCCTGAAGCAAAAACACAACATGCTTTGTAGTCTATAGGTGGCACTTAAAGCTGTGTTTAATCTACTTCAGCAAACATTTTACAGCTCTTTGTAGGTGGGGTCTTCAAAGAGTGGAGTGGGCCAGCATTTTGCGGGCTGATTACCTGAGAAGTGCAGTTACAGTTGATTAATGATCAGTTGACCTTAAGCTAAGCTTTGCCTCAACTTCCTTATCAGATCTTATATACACAGTGAGCTGTGGGAAAGTCAGCCTGTGGTCTACCGCTTCCAATCATTCATTTATCAATCTCTACCAAAAGGGTCAGCCATTAGCAACACATGATTTTCAAGCAGGCCATAAGCTCGCACTCGTTAAATGCAGCTCCAGAGTTTATGCACCCTGGAGTAGATCAGGAGTTTTACAGCAATGTTATTGCTACACACAAAAGCAACTGTGCCCTTCTCACCTGGACTGCCTAAGCGCGCTGGGCACGTCCCATAACACAGCCTCCCAGGCAACCGCTGCTGTAGGTTCATGCTTCGGTAGGACAGACAGCTGCAGGACAGTTCCCCATGCCCCGGGGTTCCAAATTCCCCTGAGCTGAAGGTGGGTTTTTAGCTTTCCACTATGCTGGCCAGTACAGTTGCCAGCACAATGGGCCCACGGTCCGGAGGGGAAACAGCCTCCACTTGTTAATGCAATAATAGGAATGACGACAATATTCTGGAGACAAGGGGCAAAGCTTTCTCAGTCTTATTAAAAACAGCAAACGCTGTTTGTCATTACACGCTCAAGAAAATATGTTGACTAATGTATAACTATCAAACGGAACTGTCATGACTTTAACGCTGTCAATAATTATGACTTCACATTAATAAGTAACCAGCCCTTCTGTCAAAAAGGTGAAGGAGTGCAGCAAAATGGTAGTTAAAACTTTGAATGAAGTGAAATTATTAATCCTTTCCACAAAACTTTTCCAAAATAGTCACGGTCTCTGTGTTTCGTGTTTCACTTTAGTGGCGCTCATGCAATTTCAGCTATTTAAAGTTAAGGGCGAACTTCCAACAGCAGAAACCAGCCTTGTATATATGCCTTTCTAAAGCAGAGCTTTATGTGGCAGGCACTTCTGGATGTGTTGTGAACTGTGCATAATACATCAAGAGGCCACAGTGCCATCACTTTCAGACTCTGGAAGATGTCGCATTACACAGGGACTCAAAAAGACGTGTTAAAATTCTCCCTTTGGGAATGGAAATCCTTGTGCTGACCCTTCCAAAGGGTGATGGCCAGCAGGACTTCTAGGTTGTTATTAATAACAAGTTCACATTGTAACACACACTGCCATCCACAGCTTGTAGTTTTCAGCCTCAGAAGAAAACGTAGAAAAAGTTTGCTTTCTAACACTAACATCTCTGGTTTTATGACTGTCAGCCACCCCTAAGCTTTTACTTCCTCCACCCCATCACCAAATAAATCAGCAGCAAAAGCCAGTGGAGTTTTATTTGTTATGACTAAGATCTAGCTGACTATCACGTAAAATGTTGCAAACTTTGTCTATTCCAGATACAATACTTCATCCTACCCACACAAAAAAAAATCCATGTTTCTCAGTGTCCAGAAAAAACAAGTCTGCAAAAGCCAGGGCTGCTGCATTAGGAAAGGCAGTAGATTTAAATGGAAGCAGCACGCCGGAAATGCCCCAGTTTAAGGACTGCATATCTCGTGTTTTGTGAAACTGGAGGGGAGTTGGAGGAGATTAAAGCGCATTTCCCTCTGATTGGGAGCTTGTGGGAGGTGTAAACGTGGGCAGTTGTCAGATTAATTCTTTAGATGATTACATTCTTTTTGTTTCTTTAAAGCTGTTTGTAGTTGGGTTTGATGTCTCCTGTTCTGGGCAAGTGTATTGCTGCAGTTACCAAGGTGACTTTAGCTGACTTTCAACTATTTTTTCCAGCTTGGTTTCTACCAGCAGTCTGCTTCTGGGTGGAGGAGAGAGGGAGGAAATTATGCTTGTTGCGTTTTTTTTATTTTTAATTCTTGTGAATACTGAGTAACAGTCCATTGACTTAACCAAAGTCATACTTGATTTTTCTTTTATTTGAGAGAGGAGCGATCAAACCTTTGCAAAGGTGTCCAATGTGGCCTGCAGCTCCCCCAGACCTCTGTCAACAGGGAGAAAGAGCCAGAGGAGACTACATGTCCCGGTGTGCTGTGCTCCCTCTTGATGTGAGCGGCCACACGCTGGAACCTGTCCCCTCCCGCAGGCCCTCTCTTTGTATTAAAGATGAGGGTGGCTGCAACCTGCTTCATTTTATGCCAATTAGCAGCAGCCCGTGGGGATCCTGGAAAGTCGCCAATGCAATCACTGGGTTGCACAAAGTTTGGATGTCCCCTCCCTATAAGTCATGTTTATAACAACCTCTTCTCAAGCAACCCCACTGGCAGTTACTTTATAGGATACAAGAAGAACCAGGTTGATGGGATTAAGAAAGGTTTATTTATTCTTGCGTTTGCGTTCTGATTTCTGTTCAGAGCGCTTGATCTCATGGATCTGTCACGGAAGGAGGTCTCAGTTCCTTTCCAAGTTCCATTGCTGACGTGGAGCATAATTTCGCTGCATTTCCAAGTTACCCTCCCAGGTATCAAAATGACAAAGGACGCGCTGTTGGGAGCGGGCCATGGCAGGGACTCTTTGTAGAAGTGGGGCTCTTTTTAGGAGCAGATGCCCACTGCATCACTAACCTGAGTTACAGCCACTGTTCGTTGCTTCCTTGATACAAAACCCAGCACCATGAGCTAGCAAATGCAAACCATTCGTGCAAGCTGTCACAGCTGGGAAAGAAAGGTTGGAACACTTTTTCCTCCCCCTCTTCTTCCCCCCCTCCTTTCTTCCCTTCTCAAACGTGGCTATTTCAAACCTCCTCACTCCCTAATGAAGATATGGTCAAAGATCACTTAAGTGCCGGCAATCTTCCAGAGTCTTTCCCACAGTTTCCCCTGAAGGGCAAACCAGCAGTTGTGGGAAAGAGCCGTAAGCATCTTGGCACACAGAGCAATGGGAGATGTCACAGACTTACAGAGGCAAGTGCAGAAACGGGGAGGACACGGCTACACAGCTCTGGCTGTGGTCAGACTGAGACAAGGCTAGCTTGAGTGCTCAGACCTGGATGCTCCTCATCCTGGTCAAACCGGATGGTGAAGATGTTCTCTGTGCATTTCCTGGCACGGAAGGGCTCCAAGGACAATGCCAGCAGCAACAATCTTCTTGCCACTCACATATCCCTTTGGAAAGCTGCATAATAACTACTGTCAGTACTAGCAGGGGCCAGACTGTTCCAGACCTGCAGCTGAACTGGGATTGAGAGATTTAGGCTGTGCCGCTGGCACCCTGCAGGCTCATGGGCAAAGTCAAACAACTCTTTTATGCTTCAGGTTCCCCGTCTGTAAAACTGAGACATTTTTGCACGTAGGGGTGTTGCAAGGATTAAGTCAATGTTTGCGAAGCACTTTGAATTCTTAGATGGGGAAAGCTATGCAGAAGTGCAAATTATTAGCATGGTGACCGCTCTGCACTTCTACTGACACTGGTTTTCCACACATTTGCTTTTCTAGTTCGCACGCTTGTCACCCAGCACTCAGCCTCATGCTGAGAGACACTCCCTAAAGTATATTGCCTCCCCCCGTTCAGCATTCCTTACTCAAGCAAGACACCGCTGAATGGCGTCCTGATGAGAGAGCATGCCTAAATAAGCAAGACTGGATTGGAAACTTACTGCTTAGTGGTTGCAGAATCAGAAAGTCTAGCCAGAACTAGACAGTTTCAGAGAACGCTGAAATGCTCCCCTTTATATAAAAGTTTGCCTCCAAGAACTGAAGACAGGAAACCAGCTACACAGACAACAGCTCCCCTCCGCCCAAGTAAAGCAGCAATCAAAACCCAGCGCAACTGGGAGAAGCAAAGTGCAGACTCGCCTCGAAGCAAATCCTACATCTTGGTATTACCATCAGAGCTTCCTCAGAAATGCTGCTCAGATGGAGCTTGTTAATGTGTATTGACCCAATGCTACTTGCTGAAAGGAGAAATCAGCATGCCCTATTTACCAAGTCAGAGGAACTACGTGGGCAGCGGACTCCAGTTCTGCAAGCAGTGCCACTGTTACTCATGTGCGCCAAACTGGGCACACCATGTGACAGTTTGGGGTTACCCCGGGAGGACTTTGGGAGTGACACAACTCCTCCTGCTTCCCACAAGGGAAGGGTAACAACCTGAGATGCTCAGAGTGCAGTGCACCAGGAGGTCACAGCCGGGACAGTCCTGCCAGCCCCACCTGCCGCAGGGTTGTTCCCTGCTCTGTTTGCCAGGAACCCACCTTCATTTCCCTGCAGAGCTGAAAACTGCTCAGGGCTGGATGGAATTAGCACATGGGCACAGAGCTGCCATATGGTCAGGTTTCCTTAGACTCAACCTGTCTTTCTGCCGGAAAATTGAATGCAGATGGGATTTGAGGTCTCTGGGGCAACTGTTGTGGATCCCTGGACAAATGACCACAGTGCATGATGGGTCCAGTGCAGGCACAGCTATCTTGGACATCCCAGAGAGAAATATGGGAACCAAGCATGTTGAATCACACCACTTTATCCTTCTTGAGAAGGAGAGCGATAAACAGTAGAGAAATGCTGGAAAAGCCTTGTGTTTTGTTGAAGTAACACAGCCTTGGGAGACCTTTTTCCACCACTCAAGCCTCACCTTCAGACACTGGGGATGCACATGGGCTTTACTTGAATCCTGGAACAATTAAATGCAGCAATTACTGATAATTTTAGCCTCAATATGTGTGGTTATGCAGGGTGCTAGCTCTAGGTTTCTACTCCGTGCCTCAGCTGACAGGAGCAGTAGAATAGTCTGAGTCAGCCAAGGGGCTTTTTGAAAAACATCACTTTCAGCAACACTGTGTGATCAAGGGGACCCTTGAGGGGTGGTGGAAAAGGTAAAAAATTCCCCTATCCCTGCCCTGGCTCTCACTGCAACTGTGGCAAATGAACTCCTCTGTCCTCATCTGTAAAGTCGAGATAGTACTCACCTACCGTTATGGGAGAACACAGAGCTAATTGCCAGGAACAATTAAAGACTTGGCCCCAGAACTTATTACACCAAGAAATTAGATAGCAAATGAAGCAGGACTCCACAAGTGTCACTGATCTTTGACATCTGGAGCTTCCAGCCCACCGAGGTCTTAACAGCAGCAGTGTTTAGTCTGACATCTGAATGTTCCTCACTGGTAAGAGCTCACTGTATCCAACAGGAATGCATCTGCACAGTTCAGGAAACTGGGAGCCTTGCCTTTCTGTCTGTCTGAACAGCACCTAGCAAGCTGATGGGTCCTAAGAAATAAATAACGTGCCACTGTAAAGTACATTTGTATTCATACAAGTCTCATTTTTCCAAGCAGTAATCAAGAGTATTATGTTACCTATAGTTGAAATGGTTAGTCATGTTTCCAAAGATTAATTTACATGTTCTTTTGTTTAATGCGTACGAACTGATTTAATGGCTGCTTATGAACTGAGCTAACAGTCATTTTGAGAAACAGATGTCCAATGCAGTTTTAAGCATTAAGAGAGCTTTTATTCATATCCTTAGGAGAAAAAGGGCTACACAGTCTACAGTAATAACACTAATGAATCAAAGCACTACAGCTGCCCAACAGGGTTTTGACAGAAACCAGCTTTTTCTCAAAGGAACTTTTTTATTTAGGACTCTGGGACAGTGAACAACTGGTAATATGCACGCTTAACATGTAAGTATGAGCTTTGCTGGAGCCAGAACACTGAATCAAGCCCTATCTGCAACCAAAAAATATGAGGCTTTTGCATAAGCACTGAAAACTCGTAACTACCAAAGACAGGGAGATCTGTATGGAATTTTCATCCTTCACATTTCATACAAATAAATATTCAAAAGTTTGAGTGTTTCTGATACTATTTTGTGATGCTGAATGCAGAACAGGTAGTCTGCTTTATACCCTGATAGATTATTGTGTGTGGGTGGTAGAGTTAGGATAAAAGAAAGTGAAGAAAACTACTAGGAAACCAGTTGGTGGCTGCAAATCTATGATAAATAAACAGCACATTCCTCTTCCGCACAAAGCCATTAGAGTCAGTGTCAGACTTTAACATCCTAATGTCAGCTGGGTGCTAATTTGACAGCCTGGGGTTCTGCAGTGCTTCCTATGGAAAGTACGTTTGGAACAATGTGCCATGCCCTAACGGAGTGTTTCTGTCAAGTTCCTGAGGAGCCTCTAATGCACTGGTTATTCACAGGACCCTTGCAACGAACCACGGGTTTGATATTTTATGGTCTGGTGTGTACAGTGCAGGATATGATTACACACAAGCCTGCTTCTCATCAGCCAGCACCTCGTAATCATTAACATATTTATCCTCGTGGTGCCTCAAAAGATGACATTGTTATTAGTCCCATTTTATAGATTCAGAACTGAAGCTCAATAGCTAAATGACTTGCCTTTGATTACACAACGTTTGCAGAGAAGGACAGAACTGAGTCCCAGCCCTACCAGGCCCAAGCAAGGATCGCACCAGGAAGACTAGATCTGTGTGCAGAGCTGTCCTTCATCTCAGGTGCTTGTAAACCTGATGAAATGACTAAATCTGCACTGGGTTTTGTGTCTTTTGTGTCTCAGCCTTTGCCACTGCAGGGACCTGTAGGGAACATGGATGTGCGTGTATTACTACATGCAAAAGCTGAACTCCCAAGTTACATGCCTCTGCAGCAGCTGGAGATGAAAGTCTCCAGATCATGCTCATGTACTTAATAGCACGTTGAGAAACTTTGCTCAGATGCATAAGACATGCTGAAACAGTGTATTAAGAAAGGCTGAGATCTGGTAAAATCTTCCTTTTCTGCTTCATCTATACCACACTGTTCTGGAAAATATGCTGACTGATAAGTTTTAGCTGCAGTAAGGGTAATCATCAGGACTGATTTAAGTACCAGTTAGAGGTTGTGAGTAAACACTGCTTTCCAGCACAAACCATCCCTCTCAGTATAGTCAATACATTGACATTGAACAAGTCCCATTGTATCTGGTACATGAATTGGGAAAGAGAAGCCACTGCACAAGTAGGAAAAGACCTTTTCCAAACTCCTCTCAAAGCAGTCACTAAGATGGAAGAAGAAAGCATTAGGACACACTGCTGTTTTAAGTTGAGAAGATCTCCTCTATCCCTCCAATACTAACTACCACCAGAGTAACCGCTGCCAAGGCACACAGCTGACAGCTTTTTTTCCTCAACTGAATTGCTATTATGGAGAAACAGGCTAGCTATCAGTTTCCACAGTGGTAACCAAAGACTTCAGAGAAATGTATTGATCTAGGAGGTGAAAGCTGGGAACCAGCCATTCCTACCATTCAGGCTTCAGGCAGGGTGGGTGCGCAGCTGCTGCAGGTAAGAGAGATTTGCAACAAAGAGCACTGCCACGGATATCAGGCTCTGAATTCGGCCTGCCTTCCTCTCTGTCTCAGAACAGTTAAAATCCCAGGTAAATATTTGTGTGTTCCATCTTAGACCTCTGCTAACCTTTCACCACTCTGTCTTGAGCATATCTCTGTTTATCTTACCCTGACTAATGTAAAGCTTTCTTATCTAAGCAACAACTGCCTCCCAGCATTAAGATTTACCCATCAGCTGTGTCATTGACCTGATGCGCACCCCAAATGTTTCTGGTTGTCCCCAACCACTGTGAACTCAGAGACTTTACTGGGAGTGAGGATTCATGCAGGAGCCTAGCATCTGTGAGAAAACCTGTTCAGTACTTTTGAGCCTTCAAAGGCTGCATGTGATTCATGCAAACCAGATGGTATAATTTTATTTTTTCAGTGCGACCAACAGGACCAACCAATGGTCCAATGGGACCAACCTCCAGGCAGGGAAGTACGACTCAAAATCTGAGTCAGGTCAGAATCTGGGTCCATATAATTACTATATAGCAAAAGTAAGATTTTTACTAAATCAATAAAAAAGCCACTTGAGATTTTTTTTTATAAGCATCAATATTTCCTATAATTTATTAGTACACAGCATCAGCAATTGGCATAATACTTCCTCCTAAGGATTAGGCAACTCAGAAACATTCCTATGTAAAGCAAATCAGAAGTTACACACAAAACGGAACAAGAAAGGACATCAGGGTCCTAACCAAGTATGAGGAATATTTTTCTCATCAAATGCAAGAATCAAGAAAGAAACAGGAATTGAAACAGAGCAGGATGCTATCCCTGCCTGGCACTACAGGAAAGAGCTGATTTCATGATGATCTTTACTCTTGGAACAAGAAAGCACAAATGTTCATCAGAGACCAGGAACCAAAGGAAATACCAAGATGAAAGAGTGCAGCAAAGATGCATGCCTTTCTGTAGCATTTAGATGAAAACATTAAAATTAATGGGAAGACATTTAGCTAGCAACTGAAATAAGCCTAAGAGGGGAAGGGGAGAAGCACAAAAAGATGGAAGTGCAGATATTGCAGAAAGTTTGAAACCACAGGTAATTTCCTATAGATTCACTGAAGTAAAAAGTTACCAATGTGGGGAGATCTGCAGGCCCACCTAGTCCCACGTAAATCACCTGTTAGTCTATAGACTGTTAGACTCCACCACTATTAGGTGGTATTGGCATGTAATTACTGCCAGTACCTACCTGCTCAAGCAAGGCAAGATCAAAGTCACTTAAAAAAAAAAATCAACATTTTAACCAAACCGTTTGTAATTATGAGCTTGAAAACAAAATGCTCAGGGAAAAATATCAGCAAACGCTCATCTATGCCACCTAGCTCTTTGGATACCGTAGCACTGTTTGCCAGAGTACATTGTATAGGGCTCAGACCAGTCTGATTTTAAACACTGTGCACCGTGAGGAGCAGGTCCTACACAACACAGAGCCCCTCTGCATTAGGAAGATTTGACTAAAATCCCTCTGAAAATCTGCCCTCCTGAGTACTAGCTCATTAACCCCACTTGAAGAATTCTTTTCCCTCTATCCTCTTGCTTTGCAAGTATTTGCTGCTGTCCTTCCTCTTCCCTTGCCAAGCCTTTTCCCATCCAGTTTTAACTCTGTTCTCTATGCTGAGCAATTTCGCCTCCCTCCTTCCACCATCTGAGTGTGCAGGGTGAAACTTACGGTGCTCGGTCGTGGTTCAACCCATTCTGTCTTTGTGTATTTATCGGAGGTAGAACAGGTTTGCTGTTAATTTCAAGCCCTCTCCGCAAAGTCTCCCTGATTTGCTCTGTATCTGCAAAGAGATTTTTTTTGACATGATTTAGAGCCATCACAGACACAAGAAGATGTCAGCTTTTTTTTTCCCCAAGGCCTGTTTCTACAGTGTCTTTCATCTAAACTCATCCCCTTCGGAAAGAAATTAAGAGATGCTAAGGGTGAATTCTTAACTCCTCTTTCTGCACCTTAGGAGTTATTTCACTTTATAGAGTGAAATGGAATGCTTTTGGTTTGGGCTGTGATGTTATGTCAGGCAAGGAGAGCTGGAACCTTTGGTAGTGAACCCTCCTGATGAGGAAATTCTGAGTGGTTTTGTGTCCTTTCACAAATGAGGTGTTTGCTCTTTCTGCAATTCTCGCAGAACCTCCTGACACTTCCAGCCTTTGTGCTGGAAGTCAGTTTTCCCATAAGGCATAACGGGAATTTGTTCCTTTACCAAACGAGTGCAAAGAGGTTCTCGAGGTTTTGCAATTGGCTTTGCAAATCTGTTGATTAATTTACAAGAAGATCTGCAAAAGAAGGGAATTTTATGCAGGGCAAACTTTAGCCTCAAGCTCCCTTTTGAAAATAAACTGCAAATTATGCAGTTCAGACACAGTCTTTTTACTTTTTCATTTTCCTATAGTGTCTAATGGCGAAATGCTTTAGTTGGTTGCTTTCCTACCTTTCTCAGAAGTTTCCTCATATTTTTTTCATAAATGTGGGAATTGAGTAGAGAAAAATAAAAAGCAAATTATTTCAGAATCTTTTAAAGGATACACAAACATCATCATGTATACCTGTCTTGGGCTTTTCATTTGAAGAGCTGAGAGAAAACAGCCTTTTTAGAGCTGGTGCAGTTCAAAATATTTGCACAGAAGCCAGAAAGAATCCTATATGCATTTAAATGCCATTTTGCCATGGACTTAAAAACAAGAAGGATACCATTCCTGTGAAAACCACTGTTAATTTCAAGAAATCTCAAGCTTTCATATTTTATGTCGCTTTACCCATTTCAAAGGTAACATGTATAATTTCAAGTGTGTGTAATGCCTATCACATCTGTACCCTGCAATGGCACCTCACTGCAAAGGGGAACTCCACCACATTTTATTTCTTTCCAGAGTTCTGTATTTGCAAAAGTCACTTCAGTTCAGCTGTGGCAACGTGCAGTGTAGGTCCAACTTGCCACCCAAGAAGTGACAATGTTAATAAGAAAGCAGCCAGGGAAAATGCAGTTGCTTCACCTTGCAGGTGTTTGCAGTCCTGGTTTCACCCAGTGCTCAGTTTAACTTTGCAAATTTAGATTAGAAATAGCCTAAAAACTGAAAGAAGCATTTAGACAAAACAATGCAATGATCTCTTTTTTCTCTCTCCTGCTTTCCTCAAAGAGGCCACATCAAAATTTACTTCACTCCCCTGAGACATACTGGGCCATGGCAGCTGTGGTGTTTGTTACAAACCCCAAGATGCTGCATGACTGGGACCACTACCCAGACCCATGAGCAAACAACCCAAAAGGCCATGGCAGTGACTCGGTGCAGGACCTCTTACCTTTCCCGGAGAGCCGCCGTGGCTGTGTCCCAATGCAAATGCTCCTGCTGTCTTCGTCATCCTCTGGGGGCCGGCTGAGATCATCCCAGGCACATTTAGCACTCACTCCGCTGAGGTTTGAGCCATCTGTCTCAATCCCTTTGTCGACTCTCTCCTGCTTGAAAAGATCCAAAACCCCAAGACTTTTTTGGGTGTGGCTTGAACTTGAGCTGGAACGAACCCTGACTCCATCCCACCTTCAGCAGCTCCTGCATATCCACACTTCGTGGCCAGTTTCCACTCTCTGGTCCCCCACGCTTTGATGTATCAGCTAACAGTTACTCTACATTGAGCCAAATCAGGGAGCTGGTCTGAACTGGAACAAACCTTTTCCGTAGCAGGTTGGTCTGAACTCCTACCCCTTCCCCAATGCTTCTCTACATGGCCCTGGAAGGCACAAATGAGGGAAAGAGAGAGGTGAAAATCAATGGCCTGGGGTCTGCAGGGTTGCTCCTTTCAGGGTTAGCTCCAGTTTACACCAACTCCAAGTATTTATGACACTATACAGTTCTGTTCAAAGCACAGCTTGGGAGTCTACCTATTGTATGTCAATGATGACAAACCCTTGAATAACTAAACTTATCTTTCCAAGCTTACCAAGTAGTCTCAGAATGAAAAAAGCTCACAAATATTATTCACAAGAGTTCACAATTTGCAAACTGCCCAGACAACCCCTGCTTTTCAGTGTGCTGGGGTGTTCAGTAAAGGACAAACGTGCAAGGAGACACAGGTCTGGTCACAATGTCAAAGCTTCTGCATAGCTTGCTTTATCAGCAAAATACACAAACTCCCTCCCTTACAAGTTGGACTTTCCAAGCATGTAACCACCATTTGGGTCTTGGAAGGTGATACACACCAACCACAAGCAGCTGAATGCTCTCAGACACCACGCATTTTCTCAAGGACATGTGCATCTCTTGCCAGCAAGGCTGCCCTAAGCTACTGCCAAAACTTCCACAGGTCACCTACCGGCTAACGGACTGGTGTGAGTCTGAATTTCCACCTACATCCCACAAGGGGGTAATGTTGAGCCGAACAAACTCAGGACTGATTACACCGAGGGTAGGCTGCTCTTACCGCTGTCACCTCTCCCCGGCACCAAATCATTTGCTCATTTCCCCTCTTCTGAAGGGGTGTCACTGCTGGTACTGCTCTGTGGCACCATCAAGATCTCCATGTCACTGTGTACACTTGGGTCACCTCGGAACAGCCGATAAGTCCCACCACTTGCAGGACAGAGACTTTGAAGATTTGAGGAAAGAACAGAGTTGTGTTATGCACAATGGGAACGGATCTCTTTGCTTGTTATTGCTACCTTCCAGTTTGACCCTGCCACTGTAGTCAAGAGACCGTGGGAGCATCCACTGCTTTGCAGAATCTGTTCCCTAAGAAGCAGTTTCCTGACTAAAACCCACAACATTCCTCCCCTTGCCCAGCTGTGCACACTGCGCCCTAGAAAGACCATTGCCCGTTCCTGTGACCATTCTGTAGAGGGTTTGGGCAGCTCAAAGACAAGCGCAAGCACTCAGGGTGTGGTTGCACAGCAGTTTAAACTGATGTAATTCACAGTGGCTGCAGTCCCACCTTCCTCCATGTGCTCCTACCCCTTCCCTTGAGCCAACTCCCTTTTTTCAGCTTGATCACCTCCCTAAACTGGCTCTTTGGCCCAAAAGCGGAGGCAGAAGCCTATGGCTGGTGGCAGGACCAGAGTAGTCCTGACTTAGATTTAAGCATTCAACAGACTGCCTTCCTTCTGCCTCTGTCCCTGAAAGACTGCTTCTTGTTGGGATCTTCCTCTGGCGTCAGGGGAACCTGGCTTCTATGAAAAAGTAATGGGAAAATCTGAGAAATAATAAATCTGCTGGGATTTTCTTTTGTTATAGCCTAAACATAAAATTAGTTGTTTCACCCAGAAATAGAAGTTGTGGAAAAAGAAATAAAAATACATCCGATCCTACACATGCAAACAATGCTCTAAGTAAGATTTAGCACATGGCTCCTTCGGGAGCCCTCCACAGCGCTTTGAGAGGACCCAAATCAGCTGGTATGGGGAGGTTTAGTTTGTCAACACAGTTATTTTTCATCCCAGGGACTGGGAAGCATGGGAGAGCCACCAAACTTGCCTTTGAGCAGAAGAGCACAGAGGGCCCTGAGGCTCTGGTGGGACACACTTCTCCATCCCTAGAGCCAGAGCACCCCCTCACAGACGCAGTCGGGGCCTCTGGACAGTGCACAGAGCCCTGGGGAGGAGGAAAGGGATTTGTCATCTGCATCTCAGCTGGTCTGCAGAGCACTTCCTCAGGGGAAGAAGTGCTGCTCTGTTGGCATCCTTGGAGATCAAGGGGGACTGATGGAAATGAGCTGGCCTAAGACAGCCTAATTTGCATGCCTGTTTTATAACATTTGCAAGTGTTGATGTTGAAGCAGGGAAAAAAACTGAAAAAACCCCTAACCCGTGCAGACTTTCAGCTGGGGCAATGCACAGCTTTACCCCATCTTCATCCAGTGAAGATGTGCTTGGGCTGAGGGGCTGTTCTTCCTCCCTTGAAAGGGCAGCCTGAGCAGGAGGTTGGAGGAGCCCAGGGCAAAGGAGGTTCAGCTTTTTCCTTCCTCAAAGAAAGGATGTTTCTGTCCCATTTTCCTCTCAGCATGTGGGAGGGATGCTCTGAGTCTCTTATAAGTCATTGATCCCTTTCTAAACGAGCCAGAGCACTGCAGCGTGACCCACAGAGCAGCAACCGCAACTCAGGAAATTCAAATCAGCTTTATTCTCTTTGGAGATATCTCCTGAAACAGAAGCAGAGCACTGAGAATCAGTGCAGAGCTGAGGACCGACAGGGATTGTTTGACGGTGCTGCCAGGCAAATCTGAACGGCCTACAGGGAAGCCTGGCTGAACACCAAACAGCCAGCATTGCCGTAGCGTTAATTGCTGACATCCTGGGATGACATCTTAGTTGGGATCCATTCTCAGCGACTCCGAACAGAAAGTACAGCTGCTGCTGCCAGAGCTGGGTTTAGGCCTCAACCAATTCCCACAAGAAACAAAGCAGCCTCAAAACAAGCTCTGCCCTCTTCCCAGGCAGGCAGTGTGTTTGCCTGCTCCCGGAAAGTTGTCTGTTTTCTCTGCCTGCTCCCTCCCTCCCCTCCACCTATCTTCCACTGCTGCCTTTCAGCTCTCACACACCAAAATGCCACGCGAATGACACTTTATCCTTTCCCCACTAATTAGAGCAGGAGGCGCACGACGTGGCCGAACCCAGCCCGGCACAGCCTTGCTCCCCGTGCCCAGCAAAGGCTCTTTGCAGGATTCGGCACCACAGCAGCAGGTTTTGCCCTGTGAACCCCCAGGGGCTGCGGCAGAAGAGCAGGAAGGGGGTACACACACACACCCTTGCGCATACGCACTAGTGCAGGGCAAGAGAGAACAGAAACAGGAATGTCTTCAATGTGAGGAAGTCCGGAAAGACCACAGACATAGCAGCTTTCAGTGGCAGGACATACTGGTGAGGCAGAGGTACTCTTTTATTTGCCTTAACTTGCCTTGGCTGACTCAGATTCCAGTAAGCTGAGCTACTTTTCATTTACAGTAAATTGAAGAAAACCCTGTTACCATTAGGAATCACCAGTGTGCAGAGAACAGACAAACACCCTCCAGGAGGGGAGAGGGCACAATTTTGAAAACTTTACAGGACTTGTGTTGTATTAGCTCCCACACTGCGTGACATTTGTGGAACACTTCTGTGTGTGTGTGTCTCTCAGACTGGGGTTATTTTAGATGAACAAATCCTTAAAAACAGTAAAAGTAGAATTTGGTTTTGTTCTTAAGCTTTCAAAATAAAAGATTCTGTGAGGCAACTGAGGGTAATCAGATGCAGACACGCAGACCATAAGCAAACTCAATAGCTTGTACAAAACGTGCACATATGCATGTGCCCTACCAGGCTAAGCCATAAGTTCTCTGTTAAAGGCAAATACTCAGTGATTCACTGAAACAAGGTCAGCACCACACTGGATTTGCCTGGGACCCATGTACACCAGTACCAAAACTCGGCTGAAGGGATGCAGAACTGTCTCCCAGACGCACAGACCAGCAGCAGTCCATGGGACAGTAACCGCTCCATAGAGGTCCTATTCTGATCTTTAAACTTCAGTAATTAACTCTGAAGAAGGAAGTTTAATATATATTCCTGCATGGATTATTAATAAGTGCATGAGATACTGTTGGCTTTCCATTATTTCTCAGACCACGCTAACTACCTGGCCTCAAGTGATATCCTGCAGGAATGAGCTACACTTTTGTGGTGAAAAAAGTATTACTTAGATGGTTTTGAGTTTTCTGCATGTTATATCTCCTTATGCTTGCATATAAAACAAAGGAGGAATTTCCTCATCTATCATCTCTCAATCCTGTACTGTATGTTTTTATCTTCTATTTTCCTCCTTTCTGAAACATGCAGTCCAAATCTTACCAATTTGTCTCATATATGAGATTCTGTTTTCCTGGTCTCCCTTCTCTAAATTTCTTCCTAGAGCTGTCATCCACCTGGGGCTGGACATGTGCACTCTTGAACCACCTCTGAGAGGGCAAAGGGAATCTCTAAGACTTTTCCAGGATTATTGTAAACACTGAGAAGATCACAGCACCTTTACAGAAAATAATAAAACCATTTTATACCATTAAACCGATTTTCCCTGGCCACTACAAAAGACATGACATTTTATAAACTAAAGACATACTTGCAGATGCGGGTCGATCTCAAATATTGTCTCTCCTCTTCGCATATCTGTTATCAACCAGGGGCCTCCAGCCCTACAAAGAAAGGCAAACAATGAATCAAACAAGTCCTTTAGCTGGGTACTCCTCAGGCAGAGTCCTCAGAGTGGACCTGTGCAGGAAGGATGCACAAGACAGAGCTTAAAACAAGCTGAGAAGCTACGTTGTGTATACATCCCATAGCATGCATTTGTCCTTTACATTTCCCAAACACATAACGAAAGTGTGCCCTTGCAGCCAAGAAGGCCAATGGCATCCTGGGGTGTATCAGAAGGGCTGTGGTTGGTAGGTCGAGAGAGGTTCTCCTTCCCCTCTACTCTGCCCTGGTGAGACCGCATCTGGAATATTGTGTCCAGTTCTGGGCCCCTCAGTTCAAGAAGGACAGGGAATTGCTTGACAGAGTCCAGCGCAGAGCCACAAAGATGATGGAGGGAGTGGAGCAGCTCCCTTATGAGGAGTGGCTGAGGGAGCTGGGTCTCTTCAGCTTGGAGAAGAGGACACTGAGGGGTGACCTCATTAATGTTTATAAATTTGTAAAGGGCGAGTGTCAGGAGGAAGGAGCCAGGCTCTTCTCAGTGACAGCCAATGACAGGACAAGGGGCAGTGGGTGCACACTGGAGCATAGGAGGTTCAACCTGAACATGAGGAAAAACTTTTTTACTGTGAGGGTAACAGAGCACTGGAACAGGCTGCCCAGAGAGGTTGTGGAGTCTCCTTCTCTGGAGACATTCAAAACCCGTCAGGTTCCTGTGTGACCTGGTCTAGGTGATCCTGCTCTGGCAGGGGTGTTGGACTGGATGATCTTTTGAGGTCCCTTCCAACTCCTAATATTCTGTGATTCTGTGAAATCTCTCCATCACCTAGCTGTTATCTACCTAATGTCTGGCACCACCAAATCTTGCAAAGCAGTCAGGACTGGCATGGACCATCCCTTGTGTGGACCCACTTACTCATACAACACTGGACTGGATTTTAATCTCACAGGTAACTGAACTGAGACTGAGACGCCCAGTGTAGCCTAGGTTTAAGAAAGATGGGCAAGGCAGGGGGTCAAGATTTATACCTCTATTACATATCTAAAGATGCAGCAAAGTCCCAGTGGGACTGCACGTTTTGCTGAGATCGGCAGTCATGTTCAGTACCATAAAAAGCTTATTGCTCTGAGAAATATCCTCACCATAGACATTTTGCCCAGTTGGTACTTAATGGTTGAGTACTCGGGTTCAGGGAGATACTTGTTTTCATTAGCAATAAAAGTCGGAAGGGTCAAGATGTTTCCCAACAAAGGTGACAGAAAACAGATTACTGAGAAGATGAACTACTCGGAGACTTTACTTTGGGTCACAGTGCAGCAGACTGCAGAAGTCAGCCTTAGATGGTACTTCTCATTTGAAGTAAAAACGGAAGTAATTTGGAATTGCCATTAAAATTTTCATTTTTTCATGAGATACTTTGTTACTGCAGTCAAAAGCCCCATCCTCTGGCTTTCTCTGTGTTACAGCCTCCTAAAGCACTTGGAGTGGAAGCAATAGAAGTTAATATCTTACAGCTTTTCAGATGCATCGATAGCCACTCTCGTTTCACATCACTTTGGAAGCTGTCAATTAGTAACTCCAGAGATGCCACCTGCTTCAGCCCCTCACTGGGATGCAAGAGACTTTTACCCTGACTCCACATCAGCGGCTTAGTAGTTCACAGCTTTGTCTTCGAATCGTGCACATTTGGGTTTCATTTTATCCTTGGAAAGGTGCTTGGACCACAGCACAAAAGACAGAACTCAACATGAGAGCAGACTGAGAGCAGACTATTGACTTAGAAGGGTCAAAAGAGCTACAGACAGTGTTTATTGTCTTGGGGTCCCGGAAACAAAGCCTGCACCTGGACAAATTCACTCTACTCTAGGACATTCACATGAATTATCTGCACTTGTGCCTAAAAGGGAGAAGTTCAAGTTTAAGAAGTCCAGCAGCAAATACTGAACTTTTCCAAATAATCAATCAATTAAAGGCCATTACAACTCTAGACAGTGTACTGTTGTGCCCAGGAACACATACTTGGAACCATTTAGTTTAAAAGAAATGTTCTGAGCTACAATCACATGGCAATAACTTCCACTAAATGTAAGAGAAAAATATTAAAAAAAAAGACCTGCAAGCCAAAAAAAATAGCTGCAACCTGGCAGCTAATAAAGCATCTATATATCATTTAACATTTAAAGCCCATCTCCTCCTTAACCCGATGACATCTTTGTTTTGCCATGGGAGAAATAATAATGAACTTCACTTGCATGAACACTCCTCCTGTTGCAAATTGGCCCACCAAGAGTGGGGCCAGTTTGAGAGTGACTTTCTTACTCAAGCTTTGCCAGGCACTGTAAGCCAGACTCTCTCCTTCCTTTCTTTTGAACTACACAGAGAGGTCACCACTAACAGTTCTCCCAGCACTCTCAGGAAGAACCAATGAGAAAATGCTGCAGGCGTAAGAGGAAGGAAATTAAGCTTTCAAGACCTCATTCTGTTTCACCCTGAACATGTGGACTTCCACATGCATTCATTTGCCATCTAAGTGTCTGTGCGTGAGAACAGATTTGCAATGAATTCCCATCTCTTGCTACAGCACAGGATTAAATAAGTTCCATCAACAAGTTAAAGATTGTTAATAAAAATAAACAGCTGAATTGTTCTCTGTGGGAATGCTCGCCTATATGGGCTATAGGAGCACTTACACCGGCACAGTCCGAAGCAGTTCCAGGATCCCTTGCCCGTTCCACTGCTGAGCCGCATGCAGTTCCTCAGTGCAAACCCCAACAATCTGGAATAAATGAAATCAGAGATACTAAACAGGATGGGAACCGTGCAAGAACTATAGAGAAAATGAGCCACGTGGTGCTGGATCAAACAGCACACACAGAGAAGCACCACTTCTTTAAACTAATGAGATAAGCGAGGACAAACAAAGCCTGAGACAACAGAGAGATTCTGCAATTCCTTATGTCCTCTCTCTACACTTACCATGTGAAGTGCCCTGATCACATAACATCTAATCTTGCATGGCATGTGTGAACTTAACTATGAGGAGGACCTGGTGACAGAACAGGGTTTACCAAAGATCCACCAGTCTGTTCTCACTCTTCAATCTAGCCCACACAAGACAGGACAGGTTAGGGTCTGAGCACATGCAAAACACTGCTTGTCTGCCAACTGCTAGGGGCAAATGCAATACTGCACCAGCAACTTCAATTAGGCAAGGGACCTGCTGCCACACGGGAATGCTTTGGTGCTCACAAATCCTTGACCAGCTCAGTTTGCTGACTTGTTACATCTACCTAGAACCATAAAGTAAAGCTGCTTACACATCACATAATCCACTTGTCACTGCAGGCAATTGCAGACTTCTGCCTTCCTGTATAAGGCAGGATGTGTTTGCTTTTCAGGATGGGAGCTGCCACACTGAGCTATACCAGATGTTCCTCTCACAGCAGCTGAGATCAGCCACTTCAAATGAAGGGGTGAAACACCCTTCAGCTGATAGAGGAAGGCAGTTTCTTCCTGATCCATCAACCACTGTCTTCTGCCTATGAGCACAATGATTCACTCTTTGGGATGAAAAATTATTTTAGCCACGGCCTTCTATTTTCTTCCTCAATACTCTAACCCTTTTCCAGTTACACTGAATTTTTGGTCAAAATCTATTCAAGTGATGTTGAACAGATGAAAAAGCAACTGACGTCATCTACCTGGACTTGTGCAAAGCATCTGACACTGTCCTGCACAACATCCTTGTCTCTAAATTGGAGAGACATGGATTTGATGGATAGAACACTTGGTGGATAAGGAACTGGCTGGATGGTTGCACACAGAGTTGTGGTCAACAGTTGAATGTCCAACTGGAGACCAGCGATGAGTGGCGTTCCTTAGGGGTCAGTATTGAGACCGGCGCTGTTTAACATCTTTATTGGTGACATGGACAGTGGAGTTGAGTGCACTCTCAGCGAGTCTGCCAACGACACCAAGCTGAGTGGTGCAGTCGACACACTGGAATGAAGGGACGCCATCCAGAGGGGACCTTGACACGCTGGAGAGGTGGGCCCATGCAAACCTCATAAAGTTCAACAGGGCCAAGTGCAAGGTCCTGCACATGGGTCAAGGCAATCTCTAGCACAAATGCAGGCTGGGCAGAGAAGGGATTGAGAGCAGCCTTGAAGAGAAGGACCTGGGAGTGTTGGCTGATGAGATATGACCTGGCAACGTGTGCATGCAGCCCAGAAGGCCAACCATATCCTGGGCTGCATCAAAAGAAACGTGGTAAACAGGTTGAGGGAGGTGATTCTCCACTTCTACTCTGCTCTTGCGAGACCCCACCTGGAGTACTGCATTGAACCTTGTAGCAAGTCCAGTGGAGGGCCATGAAGATGATCAGAGGGCTGGAGCACCTCTGCTATGAAGACAGGCTGACAGCGTTGGGGTTGGTCAGCCTGGAGAAGAGAAGACTCCAGGGAGACCTTATAGCAGTCTTCCAGTACCTGAAGGGGGCCTGCAAGAAAGCTGAAGAGGGACTTTTTACAGGGGTATGTAGTGATAGGACAAGGGGTAATGGCTTTAAAGTGGAAGGGGCAGATCTAGATCAGGCATTAGAAAGAAATTCTTTACTGTGAGGGTGGTGAGACACTGGCACAGGTTGCCCAGGGAAGCTGTGGATGCCCCCTCTCTGGAAGTGTTCAAGGTCAGGTTGGACGGGGCTATGAGCAGCCTGGTCTGGTGGGAGGGGACCCTGCAGGGGGGCTGGACTGGTGGAGCTTTAAGCTCCCTTCCAACCCAAAGCATTCTATGATTCTATGTTTTATCAGAAAAGAGGAAAACCAAAAACAAAGTTCTGAAGAGCAGCAAGCAGAATTGCTTTTGACATAGGTATGCATCTACACTGGTAGAGATCTGTGTGGAAAACCATCAATGTCAGCACATACTCAGTTCTGCACACCCTACCTTCCCTGCTCCTTGAAGAGCTCACTTTCTCAGGACCCAGCCCTTGGAGATGCACTTCATCCCCACCCATCTCCCAGGCTTCCTCCATGAACAGCCTTGCTTCAGAACACCTCTCCTTGGACCTTCACTCACTACACACAAACAGCAAGACTCTAAATGGAAAAATAATTTTGTGTTTATTCTTTTCTTTTTGCAATCATTTAACCTCATGGGTCAAAATAAATCTGTAACAACAAGCATCAAACAAAGGGGAAAACCAAGTCAACCATATGTGTTGTGGAAGATTAGAGGCCAAGGGCCTCAAGATGCAGCAAGTTGACTGTCCTTTGATCCAGGACAGCTGGGCACTGAAAAGGAGATGCAGACTAATACAGCACTAACTGAGGATCCAGCCAGTAATTACTTGCCTGCTTAGCTTGGCTCTCTATCTCTGTTTCCAGGTTCCACAACTCACCTTTCACTGATTATTCCTACACCCAACTCTTTTTTGTTGATAAAACACAGACTTTTGAGTACCTCAGAAAGTTCAGGAAAGCCTTTGCCCATGCACAGCAGGGCATAGCCTTGTGCAGGACTGTGGTAGCAGAGCTTCCTCTCTGCTACAGCTACAGCCAAGGGCAAATGGGAGCAAACTGAAGCATAAATTTAAAATACAGACGCTTGCATGTTCCCACAGGATGGAAGCTTTTCCATGGAGCAGGAAGAAATCAGGAGTTGGTATAAGCTATGCCAGCTCTTTCACTAAGGTTAACAACTCTATATGCAATTTAAAAATGCCCAAAGCAGCCCACATCTAAAAGGCACCACTGAGAAGGACTTTAGGAAAGCAAGCAAATCTGTTTGGCCAAGGAAGGTCCCCTCACTGAACAGTAGGGTTAAATGACAAGGGATTTTTTTAGTGTTTATTTTGCAAAGCAAACCTGAACCTTTCTTAAACAGTAAATCAATATAGGGAAGCCCACTTATCCTCTAAAGAATCTTTGTGCCAATGCTGCAAGCTACATTTCTGCTATTAAATAATGCTAAAGCAACTCTGAGTCCTGCTCTGAACTCTTCTTTTCCTGGAACTCAAACCAGTGGCTCACTGCCGATACTGACATAAGATTAATTTTAATTTAGCTCTACATTACCTTTTAAAAGTGTTTCTCTCAGCTTTTTCCTCTACCTTTATGTTTGAAATTTCAGAGCAGTAATGTAATACTCAACTCCAGGTCTGTTTTGGGGTGTAAACCTTCTCTCCATCAGATAGACCTCTGTATTGAGGACTGAGCATACCATTGCTCAATCCTGGAAAAATGCTTATTGAATACTTCCAGAGTAACAACTCAAAGGTTAGATCCATGGTGCTCAAATAACGAAGAAAGGTGGAAGACAGGATAATAAGCATCTGACTTATCAAAGCTACATAAAATGTAATGTTAGCTGCATTCCACACGCAGGAGGTGACAGTCAGAGCCACCATTGCTGGGTCATACCTGTAGGAAAGTAACGACCCCAAAAGGAGTCTGCACCGGCTGCATCTGAGGGTCTTCTGTCAGTAACATATGCTGGATTCTAGATTCACTGTTGTCCAAAGGGCTGTGCCACGATACATGATCACCGCTGCAGAAGGTGTTTTCTGCAAAGAAGAGAAGCAAGAAATATTTAGTCTGTAAAGTCTGCCAGAATACTCCTTCTGTTAGCATCTGCTCATGTGCGCTGTCAGGCAGGGACCTCTGGAGCAGGATATCACTGGTGGCTGTTCACAGTGACTGCCTCCAGCCAGCTCTGCTGAGCCTCCAAGTCAGCTGAAGCAGGAAAGGAGTCTCTGAGCCATCTGAATTCAAGCACTGACTTTAAAATTGCCCACTCTTGAGTTGTGTGGCAAAAAAATGGTGTCTCTGCTTTGATATTAACCCCAGCACAGGAATACCAACAAATAAAATTAGCTTGTCTCTCATTTACTATTAGTGTTATTTTGTGAGAGGGCGCAGAGTCAGCAGGCCATACTGGATGCTTATGGGACGGCAATTCATACTTAATTTGCAGCTCTGGTTTGCCACAGAGAAAAGATCTGAGATGTGAATTAAACACAAATAATATATCTAATAAAAATCCACAGGCTGCTGCTCAACTTGTGATGGTCTAAGTCAGTCACTTTCTCTCCCAGTTGTCTGGTGACTCTGGTGCAGAATTGTAATTAATATGTTCCTTCTTTCCCAAACAATGGGAAAACCAGTAGGCTATAAATTTCACTCCATGTCAGAATAGACTTCATCAAAACAAAGAACCAGAAATTACCCTTCCTTCTTCAGGACTGTAAGCATTCATTTATTTTCCTCCTCTCCTACTTAGAAAGACAAAAACCCCCAGATAATCCCATGTTGCACAGCTGGTGCATGCTAGAAGGCACACCAGAACCCATCTGTATGTTGCTGCCCCATCACAGGAAAGGCTAATGCTTGCTTTCTGAGTGAGCTAGGAGTAAAATAACCAACCATGACCATTTTCACACCAATTAAAGCACGCTTCAATTGTACACAGTTCCTAGAGCATGTGTGCAATAAAGCTGCCCAGCCAACAGTGTAGTCTTTGGGTCCTATGCTTGTCCTGCTCCAGGCAGAGCTTTTATAGCGCATACAAATAAACAGCCTGGAATCCATAGTCTCCCCTCTGACATGGGTGTAGTGATGGGATGAATCAGGCAATAGTGCCTCCCGCTCCCAAAGTCAGGGGCAAGCACAGCATTCCTCTTCTTGACCAAGCTCAGTGGTGAAGCCAGCCTGGGCTGCTGTCCTCACCATGGTCTCTCCAAGGCCATGCTTACAGGAGAGTGGGACGGGAGGCTTTGTACACTGGAGGAGGTCTAGGACTTCTGCTGCAGACTGAAAATGTTCGTGCTTACTCAAGTTGCTGGCTGTCGAGAATGGAGCATCTCATCTGATACAGAGCGGGATCCAATTCAGAGGAGTGTCCTCCTCTGCCCTGCAGCTACGAGCAGACGTGGTCCTGGATCTTCACCCAACCTTCCCTCATCACCTTCCAAATACATGTCATTAGGACATCTCTCAAATACCATCTACGGGGCTTATCTGAGAATCCCTGAACATGGCAGCTTCTGCAGCAGCAAGAGAAAAGCAGCATTTGCCAGAACTTGCAGCTTTGTCCCCAGTCACATTAGACAACAGACACTGAGGAATCGGGTGCTTGCTCACTGCTCACTGTGCATCAGCACCACCACGATGGCGTGCACATACTCCTGGCCAGCAGCAAGCGCAGGACGCTTGGAGGGGGCCGTCAGTGGCAGACAGGTAAAGCAATGAGAGCGATCTTGCAGTTGCTGTGGTCAAAAATACTCACAGTCACTCCACTGCTGAGCCAACTCATGCTCACCCATTCATGGGTTTAATGCAGGGCGTCCTGGGCAACTCGCAGTTTCTCCACCAGGTGTCCCCATTGGCGTGTATTTGAACATTCATTATAGTTATTTTTTTCAGATTAATTTCTTTGACAGATCATTTGATTAAGAATTAAAATAAACTCCAAATAACATAAGGAACTTGGCCTGAAAAACGAGGCATGTAACAGAAGTGTTGTTGTAAGTAAGGGAATATTTTCCTTAGTGAAAATTGGGAAAGAAAGAAAACAGCGAATGCAAGCTGCTTGAAAGGGAAAGTTTATCATTATGTACACTAAATTACACGCTTGCAGCTCTGCCACTGAAAGGAGTGGTTCAGATATTACTTTACTTTTAGTGTTGGGGAAATATAAGCAGGCAGAAATGAAAAACATGACTTTTTTTTTAAGTATCAAAATTGGATTAAAGAAACAGCACTTTGAATGTTGCAAAGGATCTTGTGATATTTTCCAGGTTAGCCAAAATGTGGCTGATTAATTTTTTTTTTTTAAATTATAAAAGCCTCTCAGTCACAGTTTTCAGCAATGAAACAAAGCCACAAAGAGCTTATTCTTGGGCCCTGTCTTTATACCACAACATTTTGCCCATCAAATGCTCACACAATTCTATGCTGATCGATCGCTGCGTTTCACTGCTGGTGCTGCTTCTCCTGGGAAAGCCCAGCCCGTTTAGAGCAGGTTTTCAAATGCAAATGTCTCTGCTGGAAACCCACCTGTTTATGTCCATGTGAACACTGGACACTTAGAAATTCTCCTTCTCCCTTGCATGCACACGAACACCACAAAAGTCACACTGACTACTCAATTAAACCACAGAAAAAATATTTCTGCAAATAACATGAAGCCAAATTAAAACTTGTAAGAGTGCAAGAAGTTCAGAATTGGAGCCTAAAACTCAGTTCTGTGCTTGCTGCATTGTAACGCACATGGAGTGTAAGGTCAGCTCTTGTACAGACAAACTTGCAGCACCGAGGACAGCTTGAACTGCAGTATTTGTAACCACAGAAACGAAGAAATTACAGAAACAAAGGACTAGATAACCACTTTCTCTTGCCTCACGTTGGAGACAGGGATGAGCTGCCTTCTTTCCTGCCTTTCATGCTCATGTTTTCAAAACAAGACAATCAAAACCTTTCTAAGCATTTAAGTTTTAAACAATGTTTTAGCCAGAAAATCCTGAAGCTTTCATAAATAACTCCTCCAAAGTAAATTTATAACCAAACTAGGGCCCTTCACAAATGTTGAATTAGAACACAAAACATCCACATAAATCCTCAAATTCATCACAGCACAGATGGATGCGAAGTCTCCTGTGCACCTTTCTATCAGGTACAGCGCTGTCAACAACACACAGTACAACTCACTCTTCATCCACAAACGTGTACAATGTGCCCGTATTTCCTACACAGGGCACAGTCAGCATTTTTACAGTCATTGAAGAACCAATCTGTTAAGTCTGTTTGACACTGGCCAACAGGTTCAAAGTCAGTCCCCTAAGCAGGAGAGCAGAATGGCTGCATAAGCCCTGCTTCCTTGGGTTAGCACAGCCAAAACAGCAGTCACCAGAAAGTTACCAGCACCTCACCAGGGAATTGTCAAATGTGTAGGACAGACGGCAAAGAACAGACACGATCTAGCTACCAACAGGAAGAATTAAATAGCAAAGGAACTGTAAGAAAATATGTTAAAAAATTCAATAGGAATTATTTTACTGTATGGCTAAATAAGCAAATCCTCAGGATAAACTAAGGCTCTGATTTACTGCATACGAGCTGACTCGCAGGAACTGCTGTTGAATGCTCGTGCCTCACAGCACACCTGAGGTGGTTACGTGTTCCCTCCACAGAAGGAGGAGCAGAGCTTCCTGATGGCCTCAGGACAAGCACGTATCCTTCAGCAGTTACCTTGGGAGCGCTGGACCTGCTGCAAAGACGCAGCCTTGCTTACAGCAACCTCTCGGACACTCGCACCCTTCCTGCTTGGAAAGTGCACTAACGGGACCTGACACAGCAAGGTGATCCATCCTCACGGACTTGAAACTGGTTCTTTTTCTGCAGGTTTGTGCTCTAGCAAAAGCTACTGATGTTTTTTTTTCTTTCTGTTAGGGAATGCTGATTTCATTGAATCAAACTGCTTCCCAGGGAGGTATTGATTTCATAAGAACTCTACACGGAAATCATTAACACATTTCATTTCAAATTTACTACTTTATTTCATAATTTATAATAGCAAATCTGAAGCCTCTCTCCAGCTCGATAGAAATGAGAAGTCTCTAAATTTCCTGTAGACTAGTTCTTGCACCATTCTATTAAGCATAAGCAGCATCTATAAGACAGTTACACCAGACCACTCTGTTAAACTTCCCATATTTCGGAGTCTTTAAAAGGTCATTACCCATTTTCTTTTACAGCCAACATAAAGCAGGTGATGTTCCTTCATGCAGCAATGGTCATAATTCAGCTGTGCAATCTCTTCTAACTTTACTATCCAACTGCTTTATAATGAGAACTGGGGAAATAACTCAAGGGGAACCACTCCACTGTGGACTAGTAAACTTCCTTTGTGTAACACTGTTCATGTATTTTCTTGGAGTGCATTTCCTGCCACCTTTAATTTTACTAAATATAGCTGATGCCTAAAGAAATAAACCCAAGTCATATTCTTGGCCTCCAGATGTTTTATAAACAGCGTAATGCATGCAATCTACGCTCAAGAGATGTTGGCTAGCTCTAGAGACAAACACAGGTTAGTTCCCACTGTGTTCTCAATTTATTTTTTAAACCTGCCAGTTTTGCAGGTATGGGATCCTGCGAGAAGCTCTTATCCCCTTGAATAGCCACAGGGAGTGACCTGAAAAGAACAGCACACCGAGACAAGCACCAGATCTAAGAGAGCTCCATCCAAAGGGCAGTCCCAGACTGAAGCTGAGTCAGGGAACATCTCCAGTGAGCTTGCTACCCTGCACCCAGAGCAGATGGGAAACTGCTGCTTGGGCATCTGGGACTCAAATATCTTCTCTGGCGTGTGCATAGGTGACGATGTGGAGGAAAACAAGGAGCTGGTGCTCTTCTACCAGCAAGGAGACAGCAAGCGAACGTGAAGCATTATCTCCTGACTATGTATGGCCTGGCCATGCAATCCTTTAGATAAATTTTCAAATTAGGAGAATAGATTTGTAGCCTGACCATTACTGTGTATCTCTGCTAAGACACCTCCTCTTTCAAAATGCCACAGAGGGGTTAAACTGTTCTGACTAATGAGTCAGATAAATCCACCTGGACAGCGAGTTACAGGTTCTGAGCTGCTACTGCACAGAGTGAGAGAAGCCCTAAGCACTGTGCCCTTGTGGCCAAGGCGGCAAATGGCATCCTGGGGTGTATCAGAAGGGCTGTGGTTTTAGGTCAGAGAGGTTCTCCTCTCCCTCTACTCTGCCCTGGTGAGACCGCATCTGGAATATTGCGTCCAGTTCTGGGCCCCTCAGTTCAAGAAGGACAGGGAACTGCTGGAGAGAGTCCAGCGTAGGGCTACAAAGATGCTTAAGGGAGTGGAGCATCTCCCTTATGAGGAACGGCTGAGGGAGCTGGGTCTCTTTAGTTTGCAGAAGAGGAGACTGAGGGGAGACCTCATTCATGTTTATAAATATTTAAAGGGTGAGTGTCGCGAGGATGGAGCCAGGCTCTTCTCGGTGACAAACAATGATAGGACAAGGGGTAACGGACACAAACTGGAACACAGGAGGTTCCACTTAAATTTGAGAAGAAACTTCTTCTCAGTGAGGGTGACAGAGCACTGGAACAGGCTGCCCAGAGAGGTTGTGGAGTCTCCTTCTCTGGAGACATTCAAAACCCGCCTGGACGTGTTCCTGTGTGACCTGGTCTAGGTGTTCCTGCTCCGGCAGGGGGATTGGACTGGATGATCTTTTGAGGTCCCTTCCAATCCCTAACGTTCTGTGATTCTGTGAAGTACATTAATGACTAAGCGTGCTTGGTTTTGGGAAAATCCTTCAAAAGCAAGCTTCTGCATGCCTCTCTTATTTCTGCGGAAAGTCAGGCCATCACTACACAGTCACTTTATTCTGGGATATGTGCAAGATGACGCTGAAAGAAACAATCCTGCTTGTTCCCTGAGAAAGCAGTGGCTACCTCTATCACCCTCTCGAGCCAGTAATATTGCTTAGCTGTGCTAGCACAACGCTTGGCATTTCTTTGCTAGCTCGGTCTAAAAAAATATACCAAATACATCTGCAGCAGTGTGTGGCACTGGGGATGCTGGCACGCAAACAGGATGACCACATCCCTTGCATAAGCCAGACCGATGTTATCCGCATCACTCAGCGGCTTGAAAACTCGCTGCTCTACGGGGTACAAATCTGCGTTTCGTATCTGACTGCGAGATCTCAGCTGAACTGCAGTCGCAGACGTCAGGGAAATTCTGTGTTTGAGGGCAAAGCGAAGAAGGATTTCAACTCCATGACTTACGGGTGCAGGAATGTTAAAAAGGCCCCAGTGAGTTCCTGACCGGCACGGCAGTGATGCAGCCAGACGTTTAAATTGAACGCAGCTTATCCGATACTTACAGAAACAATGTAATTTATTATCCTATGCACGCTCTGTATAATTTATTATATGAATGTACTTTCTCCAGCACATTTTTAATATTCAGTCTGGCTTTGTTAAATAAAGGTAATCTGGCAATCTGTCACAAATAAGATCTGATGTTGTTTTTCAGTACCGTTCTGCACGCTGAACAGCTAGGATTAATTGAGAGAAACTAAGGGCAGATGCAGAGCCCAACACTTAAACATATTAGCTATATTTTTCACCAGAGCTACTTAATAGATTTTTAACTAGCTCAATAATGGATACAAGCAGGCATGCAAAGACGTAACTGTAAAAAATGGATACAAAAACTGAAGATAAAAATCACGTGTAAAAAATCTTGAAGTAATACTGTTACTGCAACTAATAGTTGCAAATTTTTAAAAAACAGAGTATAATGAATCAGACTTTATTTAGATTCATTTGCCAGCCACATTAAATTACGATAATTTATAATAGATAAATTATCTAGAGATAGATAATAGATAAATTATCTAGAGATAATCAAATTAATGCTAAATTTGGTCTGTCTGCTTTGTTTCCTAGCCTACACAGGGTTGCACACATGGATTGGTAAATTGTGATACAATCTGCGGGGCCTGCTGGCAGTTAGTTCATAATTTCATTTTTAAGGCAAGCTGAACGTGTTTTAAGAACATACAAGGCATTAGTAGAATCCAAGCCATGATACATTCACACTACACCAAATGCTTTTCCTCCCTGTTTTCTCTTTTTCAGTTCAGTTTTGCTGCCCCTTATCTCCTGTCTGGGAAACAGGAACTGCCCCAGCCCGAGCACTCCAAAGAGGTGCAAATTCACACGGTGCTGCTGCCTGCTGCAGGCCTGCGGCCTAGACGAGATGGCTGGGGAGGAATTAAATCCCCGGAGCACAATTAAACAATAGCTCCACTGCAGGGATTCAAATTGGGCTTTTAGAAACAAGGGGCCTAGGCAAAAGGTTCTTTAAAAAAAAATAGTGTGGAAAAAACCAGATTATCAGTACTGTAAGGAGTGCTTGACCTCTGAGGTTTGAAGAGTTTCAGAAAGCAGAAGTGTGATGCAGATTTGTTTTTCAAAATTGATCAGCAGGTTGAAAATACAAAGTTGATGACAGCAGAGCTGTAATCAGGGTAAGTCTGGAAAATTAACAAGCCTCTCAAAAAAGGAAGAGAAAAAGCAGTTTATGCAAGCACACATCAACTTATTTGATTAAGTCTCCCAGACTGAAAGCCTGTGAAGGGCTTCCCATGCCTTCCTGGGGTACATCCACAGCAGCAAAACATGATTGTCCCACTCAGAGCCGTCGCTCACCGCTACTGGCAGTGGGATGGTGCAAAATGCATCTCACTATATTGCAGCTTCTGCTGATGGGGTTGATGCTGTTTTTCTTATCACAAAGCAGATCCCAGACACCTTGATGCCGTATGTGACACTGCAGGTTTCAACATCTCAGCCAAAAACCAAATGCTATCATCCAATAACCAATTTGGTTCTGGGCTCCCTCCACCTCTTCTCCTTTCTAGGACATTTCTTCCTCTCCCTCACACATCTGCATGTCAGGCTGGCTCCATCTCCCAGCCCATCTCTGCATGCTTATACAATTTCCATGACTGCAGCCTCCGAGAATTTCTCATGCAGGCTCCCAGCGAGCGACTCCGGTGCCCAGGGCACGCTCCCACCCTCTGGGAGCAGTGGGCCCCCTGTCCTCTCCTTGACTCGGCACAGCCTGCTCCACCAGCCACCTCCTCCCACGCTCCCTCTCCTCCCCAGGCTTCATTCAGCTCCTCCTTACAGCCTTCTCCAGCCCTCACAGCCAGCAGAGACAGGGGCTGGCACATCCATCACCCTTGGCATCAGCACTCCCCGGGGCAGGATGCTTCTCCCGCCTTGCTTTTGCACCAGCACAGTGCTCACCTATCTATGGATTTATCTGCATGGCTCCCTCCCAAAGGGAGGGAAGGCTGGAGGAAGGCAGGGCAGCATGGGAGGACTTACCTGGCCTTATGGAGAAAGAAAATGAACACAAATGTGATTTGCTTCTTTGTAGTCCCACAAAACTCCTACTCCAAGCTCTTGCTCCTCTACATCCAGTCACCCAGGCACGTCGTCCCTGGGTGCTGCAAGGCTGGGCTGCTTTTACCTCCTCCAAGGAGAAGTGGGACAAACTTCTTACCCTCTCCATCTCCCAGCCTAGGAACTAACTGCAAGGGAGCAGGAATATCAAATCCCGAGCTCAAGGCCAGGTGAGAAACACTTCCCACCTCTGTCAAGCTGCATTGCCACCAGCTTTCTGCAACCTTCAACTGAATAAGACGTGTTTTACAGCTCCCCTTCAAAGGATGGCATTTATGCCTTCAGTAGTTTCAGAAACTGAATAGCCTCGGGATGGGGTGGAGGCCCAGGAGCGAGAAAGGATGTTATACAGCAGGATCTCCTGTCAGATAAGGACCCGGCTCAGAACAGTTACTTAATAACAGTTTATTTACAGGTTATGTGGTCCCACATGGCCAATTTGAAGAAATTTCATGAAAAAGCCCTATGCTGTGTTCTGGTATGCGAAAGCCTGTTTTATGGTTACCTGAATGTTACCCAGCCAGGTGCAACTAGAATGAAGTCTCGTACCCACAGCATTTAGCAAACTTTAGGTGTCCTCAGCAAGGGAAGAGAACCGCAGCAGGGAAAATAAACAACTTATTTTCTTGTCGTTGGGCCTCCTACATACTGGTGTGTGTGCAAGCCACCAAGAAGGATGGATGCTTAGGTAGACACAGGAGCACCATAAGACTGTACAGTCACTTGTGATCTTCCCCTAGATATCCATCTAAAAGATGTTTCTGTTGAAGAGCTTTCAAGGAGCTTGCAAGGGAAGCAAAGGCAGTATCTTCCTCTGAAAGACCCAAAGAAGATGCAAACAACTTATTTTAATAGCTTTCACAGCACAGACGTCTGACAGAAAGACTGCAAGACTGCACTAGGGTATCCCTTCTAGCAAAAATTACTCAAGAAAGGAAAGACAGTCTGAGAAAACACCTACGGAGTTAGCACATCGTAACCTCTTCAGAAAAGTTATCTAGTTACCCCAGCATTAGTTCTGGGACTTAAAACAGACAAGAAGGGCAGGGGTCTTTGAGAGAGCACTGAAACATTTTTCTCAGTGGTTGATTATTTTCTCTTAAATTTTCAGGAATTTAAAGCTTGCAGAGGCCAAACTTTTGTTTTACTTTGGCAAAGCAGGGGGCCGAAGGGCAGGAAACAGAGGAACTTTGTATTCAGACATATTTGTGTAAAATATTAGTTACACATTGAGCTCTACCAACTCACGACAGTAGTGCAAGAGAAACACAAAAACATAGTCCAAAAGCTCTATTTATGTCCCAAATGCAAAATGGCCAGCCTGTTTATGGAGCACCTTTTGAAACACCATCCTAAGTGTTCTGAGAATATTCCTTTAAGGCCCTGATTTTAAACCACAAAACAGGAGAGTCCAGTTTCCACTGGCTCTGGGCTGCCTGCAGCCTCTGAATGTCGTCTCCCAGTTTCTCTTCCCCACCAAGAACAAAACACTTCTCCTGCTGTGCCCATTTGCTGCCTCCTGGCTGAGCAGGCTGCTGCAAAGGATCTTTGCGTTCGAGTCTGTCAGAAGATGGTCTGTAATGAGCTCCGTGCATTGCCGCTCTCGCAGGCAGAGTACAGAGTGGGTTAGTCAGAAAGCACAGTTTGAGCACCACTTGCTGCATAGATCTTCAATAGAAAGCGTAAGAAGGTGGATATCTTAACAGTGAACCCAACTTCCAGCTCAGTCCACTCTGCAGTTTCATCTAGTGAGGGCTTGGAAGCTGTCAAGGGAAAAAGCAATCCTTCTCACAAGGCTACTTAGTACGTGCAACCTTCAAACTCTGTCTGTGCATCCCAAATAATTGCACACAGGCAGCGAGAGGATGCTCCTGTGACTGCAGAACAATCCCTCTGTGTTGTGGCTTTCAGCTCCTGGATGGAAGGAGGCAACACTATTCTGTGCAGAAGCCTTTAACTATTACAGCGGCTGCTTCCGCTTCCCAGAAAAGGCCGTGTGGGACAAAAACCTCATATATAAGAAACCAAAGGGCCTCACACCAGCAGGAGGGGGAGTCTTCTGCATTCTCCGAGCTGTTTCCTTTGTCTCACATTCCTCCTTCAGTACAGGGGACAGAGCCTTTGTCCCAGGCTGGGCTGTGCAGCTTCTCCCCCGCTTCCTTACCCCAGGAGTCAGAGATGCTCTTCTTAAGGCATCTTCTCCGCACCCTCCTGCAGGAGGGAGGCTCTGGGTAGGATGGAGAACAGGCTTCCAGCAGAGAGCTCAGCTTCCCTCCACTTTGCACAGAAAACATTAGTGAGATCTGATCTTGAACTGTGGCCACTCAGGATAAACCTGCTCGGGGCCAGCATCCAAGCATCCCGGCGCGTGGGGCCTGCTGGTTCTCCTCTTGCCACTTCAGCTGCTGTGGGAGCCTTGCACGGAGATGTGTCACACATCTTCTGCGGGGTCTCCATGCCCGTTGCTTTCTTCCCTGTCCCAGTAGCAGTCCCTGTGTAGTGTGAAGGCTAAAACTACTTGTGCATTTACAAATACAACCATGTATCAGGTTTACAAGTGTTGTTGCTTTATCCATCCCTGACATTTGGGAGCAGTCTCAGGGCACATGGATTGGTGCAAAGCACAGAGAGAAGATGGGTCTTTTTTTTCCCTTCCCCCCCCCCCTTTTTCTTTTTTTAAAATAAACCAACTGAATGAACTGTATTGAACAGCTGAAAAGCAATGAGCCAAGTTCAGTTCTCTGGCAGGAAGAAGACATGAGTTGACAGAACTAAAAGGGACGGCATCATTTGAAAGCTAGCCAGCTCAAACTGGGCCTAAACCTACTTTATCTAAATTGCAGTAGCAGCTAAAAACAAGCCTCCTCTTTCAGGCAGTGCTGAGATCCCTTGCTTACTGCCTAGAAATACTATGCAATCAGTAAAGCAGTCTGGGGAAGACAGCTTTCCTTCTATTTCAACAAAGTCTTTTATAAGGAACAAAGACTTTCTGTGCCTCTGCTCCTGGCACGAAGCCTCTCCATGCTTTAGTATCAACCCACCCTTTGGGGCTGGAGAAGGTCAGAGACCTGTTCTCAGGCAAGAGCTAGAAGCTGGAGAGACAACAGCGGCTTCCATGACAAGACACACATGAAGTACCCAGCCTGGCACACGAGTCCAGACAAACTACAGGAGAGGAAAAAGCCCGAACTCCATGAGGTTAGGGGGTAGAGAAGAAAAGGCTTCAATGTGCATTACATAGCTGGCTCACTGACGACATAAGCTGTAGACTTCTCCTCCCCCAAGTCAAATGAGAGTATGAGTGTCCTTAGAAACTCCTGGGTTCCCAGTCATGCTTTCCTACTGCTGAACTGCAGACTGGGAGGAGCCTCCTGCGCAGTCCAGGTTCACATCACCAGCGTTGATGAAGCAAAAGGCAACGTCGCACAGCAGCGGTGTTGGTCCCTTCCTCTCAAGTTCCTTAGAAAACATCCAACTCTTTTCAAACCTGGCCAGAGGGTTGTAGGGGCTCTTCAATCACTGCAGCAAAAGAAATTCTGTGGAGAAGAGATTTTCCAGTGTAGCACAACATCCTAGCAAGTTCCAAACAAAGACCAGGGAGATGCTACCTGCCAAAACCAGCAAGAGCTAAATAACTGCTAGCTTGTCCCATCAGTGACCAAAGAAGCGACAGAGCTCCACAGCAAAGGGCAGGACTGAGCCTGGAACTGAGGTTCCTCCAGTACTGCCAAGGGGAAGCACCCTGCCTGTTCTGAACAGAGAGGGAAGCAAAGTCAATTTAGTCAGCTAAAATCTAAGCTCACACAACTCCATTTACGCTGCCAGGAAGGAGAATACAGGTGTACCACCCACACAGTGGCCTAACAGCACTCAAGCAGCATTCACAGCTGTGTTTCTGCTCTGTGCCCTCAGCGAGTTTACCACCCATGCCTGAAACCACTCCGACTGAGATAGGAACTGCATTAATTTTACCTAGGGAACCCAGAAGCATCTCTGCATGCTGACCCACACATGCCTCTCAGTGTCACCAGTGCCAAGCCCTGTCCTCTCCCTTCTTTCCAAGTGAAAGCTCCCTGTGCTGAAGAGCATGGATGTTACATACAGTCAATATTGCTACACTTTCCCT
>NW_010169964.1:71032-84390 GCF_000695765.1 Mesitornis unicolor
GGGTTGGCAACACCACCTTAATATTAAAAGCAGGCACTGGAAGTTTACAGTTTCTCTGAAAGGGGAAAAGAAGAGCTATAATAACACCTTTCAATGAGCTCTCCTGGACCAAACCCAGAACAGTCACAGAAAAAGACAAAAGGGATTAGAGAAGAAAGTTTGACATTGAAGACTAAACAGCAAGAAGGCTTCCTGAGATTTGCCCGGGAGTTGCTACGTCAGGAAAGCAGAAGTCTCCCTGCCCGATCCTTCACATGCACTCAAAGAAAATACTGGGTATCCAGCTTCGGTCAGGGTGATTAGATCAGTGTCTGCAGGCAGGTTTCAGCCTTTGAACATCGCAAGCAGTAGCATCCATGAGAAGGTAAAAATGAACACAGTCCCAGCTTTAATGTTTTCTCTGTGTAACCCTGGGACAGTATTTCAAGAGAAGATGCTTTTATGAGCCTACAAAATGTCTCCTCCTAGAGCCATCCTTTCTGCAGGCAAAAACATTTTCCATGAGGTCTCTTCAGTGTTGCCTGGCTGATCAACAGCTTTGCAGACAGATGCTTCTCTCTGGATTACTAGCAGTGCTGTAAAAGCTTTATTTGTCATCTACAGGGGGGAAAAGAGGCACTGGGTTCCTCTGCAACCGGCACTTTGCTACAACGCTTACCAGGCCCATTTACAAGAGCTGCATCTGGCAATTCCATTTTCAGCAACTTCAGAGGCTGCAGCCAGCTTCTGGGCAGCCAGTGACAGGGTGCAGAGCTCGGAAGCACGAGCTCGGTAGCTGCCTGTCCCGCCTGGCGCATCAGCCAAGCGCTCCACACACAAGCAACCCGTTTGTTTTATCAACCAGCACATCTCTTGGTACCAGATCCAGCATGTATGTCCCAGCTGGAAGCCTGGGGATGTGACAAGGCTGGCTTAGGAGATGGGGGCAGGGATAGGAAATACTGGGGAGTGGAGCTCATAAGCTCTGGGGGACAAGTGGGTTTATCGAAGCAGCGTGGGGTGTAGAGGGCTTAGCGCACAGAGACGCAAAGGACCAGGCTTGATCTGTGCTTCTGCTCACAGAGAAGCTTGTTTTATGGGAAACGTCTAAGAGGAATTAGGCTAAAACCCAACCAATTTCTCATGGACCACTAAATAACTATCAGATGATGAGAGCTTTGGCCATGACAAACTTGGGTTAAACTGGAACCAGTGACTTAATGTTTCCATACCCCTCTGCAGAATAAAGGCGTGCAGACTGCACACTTGACTGAGTCCTGTTCACCTACGGCAAACAACCAGCCAGGAGGCGATTCTATAAACTTTACTGAGCTACAGTTTCAGTGTTTGTACAGCAGAGTTCACTACATAACAGGTTCTGCTGAAATGAAATTCATGTTGATTTATACTTCTTTGTGGAGCTAAAAACCACAGTTAATCCCCCCCATTTTTAATCTAAAATCCTGGAAGAATACAGAGGAGCCAAGGCCAGCTCTACACTGGAAACTGGTCAATATTACAAACAGATGATAGAGAAAATATATATATATTTTAAAGAGCCATAGCAACCAGAAGAGAACAATAAATCAGCCCGGGGTCTAAAAAAAAAAAAAGAAAAAAAAAGGCACAGGCAGGGAAAAATATATATGAATAACGGGGAGATTTTATTTGGCTTTAGTCATCCGACTGGGAAGAAATAAACTTGTACAAACAAGGTAGACAAGCCTCATTTGTATTCAAGGAAGCAAGGAGTTTGTTTCGATGGGGTTTTTTTGCGGGTTTTTTTTTGCTTGTTTGTTTCCTTTCTACACAGAGGAGTGGGCTTGTGTCAAGCACATTTGAAAACACATTGGCAAGGAAAGAGTCACCTCAGTGAAGCTCAGCTACCACGTCGAAGCTTTCTGGACTCCAGAAGATCTGAAGATGAGGTCTAGTGGTTACACTGGGGCAGCAGGTGTCAAGGCATCTGCTGGCTTCAGGGCTGCAGGTCTGTGACCCCAGCCAAATCGCTTAATCCCACTGAGTCCCATTTTCAGTGCAGAAGTTATACTGCCTGTCAAATGTAAAGTGCCTCCGTGGCTCAGACTAAACTAACTTGAATCAGATGAAAACTGCTAAATAAGAAGAGTACATCTACACCTGCAGTCCTCTCAACTCCTGTAATCACCCTAGTTTAAAAAAGAGGGAACTGGGGAAACCACAGCACACAGAGCATAATGGCTTCAGACATGCACTGGGCTAACATGCACATAGGCAGGAACAGTGTATGGTGCTTCCTCAAACTACAGGCAAGCCATCAGACAATAATTTCTACCTGAAGAAAGCATGACGTGTCAGAAGTAACTAAGGAAGCCTGGACACACCTCATTTTGGGCTTGCTTTTCAGCTTGGCTGCTGAAGACTCGTGCGGCTGTGCTGTCTCAGGCCCTTGCACGCATCAGGCAGCACCATCCTCCCTTCCACTAAGGGTGGGAATTTGGTCCACAGACTTGAAGTATCACAGAGGACAGAAGCCCATGGATACTAAAGTTCCTGTACGTTTCACAGAAATAACTAAAGGACAAGAGAAGACATTTCACACCTTGCCCTCTGAAAAGAGAATCCCTCACCATGAGAGTGCAGAGGGGACAGATGTGCCACAAGATGTATTTGTGGGAAAAAATCTCAGCACAACAAATCAGCTATAGCCAGTTTGGTCATTGTTTTGAGAAACGTCAAAACACTTCTCAAAAGTGTAATAAATTTTCTAAGGAATAATCCATGTAACTTTCTCCTGAAGTAATCAGCTGACATCTACATTAAATCACCACCCAAAAATTGCATCTTGCACGCTTACTTCCTTCACTTGTACATTTTGTTACTACTGTTTTGCAGTCCCCAAGATGCAAACAGCTTCCTACTACTGACTAGTCAAATGTTAAATACTAAAATTCAACTTTTAAATTAGCTGAGACTTCAAACTCGCATTTAAATATCCTTTAGTGCACAAGTAATCAGGAGACTATGAAGAATTTAAATTATGTATTTATGGAACCATAGAAAATGACATTTAGAAGACCGGAAGAGGATACCTAGTCAGTTAAGACATATTTATAATATAGAGGAGACTAACAAGGCTCCTGTCTTCAGCTCCAGGAAGGATCAAGTCTGACAAATATCCACAAAGAATAGTTTGACTTGTTATCAAGGTATGCAGCAATGGGGAATCTGCAACTATTCCAGTGCTTCATGAAACTTACCATTTGAAAGCTTTCCCCTAATGACAAACCCTAAGCCTACCTTACAGGAATTTTAGTAGTGATAGGCCTCTCACATCCCCAGTAGGCACATGAAAAATTGATTATTTTATTCCCTACAGCCACCTTTTGCATATACGAAGACTGTTCTCATATCTCCCTTCCATCTCCTCTTTCCTAGAATAACCAAACATAACTTTTGATCATTCCTCCACAGGCCATATCTTCTGGACCTCTGGGTCATTCTCATTGCTCTCCTCCAGACTGTCACCAACTGGGATGCATCCAACTTGAAGTCTTTTGCCCAAAATGAGATCAAATGTTCTCCCTTTCCCTTCCAGGTGTTGCCAGCAGTATAGGACCCTACCATATGCAATACACAGATCATTTCTATTTATGCATCAGAATAATTTAACTTCTGTCTCTCAGCATGAAGATCATATTGGTTTAGGTTACACTGGTGATAGTAACTCCAAATAATTTTCTGCTCCTTTCAGGACTGCTGCCTTTCCCCACCTGATAATTGTGCACTGGATTATGCCTGTGTAAGCACAGGACCTCACACTTGCTGCACACAGGCACCTCAGACCATTTGCAAAGGTCGTTCTGAATTCCAGCCCTCTGCACCACAGTGCTTCGCTGTGTCTGCACATTTCATCAGGGTACTCTGCATTTCATCATCCTGGTCAATACCAAATTGCATGAGCTCTAGAACAAGTTTTGGAGGAATCCAATGTGGTTGATGACTACACATTGACAATTACTCAGACTAAATATTCAACCAGTATTACATCCCTTTTTCTTTAGTTCTTATCAAGATTGCATTTCCTCAGCTTCCTCATATACTTGTTGGAAAGGACAATGTTGAAATTCCCTCTAGTACCAAGGTAACCAACACTCCCTGTTTCCCATGGTGCCTGTTACTTCGTCACAATTATTTTGTTCCAGTTTATTCTTGATAAATCCATGCTGGAACGTCCATTATTCCCTGGATGACTTCCAGGTGGTTTGTTTTTCATAGCAAAGTTTAAGACCTGAATTTTGATTGATGAATTAGAAATCTCAGGTTTTTGCATTTTTGGGGTTTGTTGTGGTTTTAGGGGGTGGGGTTTGGGAGAGGGGTGAGAGTGAAGAGCAGCATTTGCCATCTTCCAGCCACCTGTGATGCTCTGCAACAGCACGGGCTCAGACTGCTCAGGCTGACGTGTTCTGAGGTAAATATTGTCAAGCTCAACCACCCTGCAAACCTCTAATTCATGGACTTAGTATTTCTGAAGCTAGTTTCACTAGCTAGTTCCCCACTGCAATTCAGGCATTGCAGAGAATATAACCATGATATATGCTATACTCTTATCTTTAGGCTCTACACATGACAAGTTTTTCCTGACAATTTATCCAAACCTGTACCGTACAGCTAAGGCTGTTTTCTTTCAGGCCAAGAAACATGGAAGTAGCAAGAACTCACACACACAACACATTTGTTTCCATGCTACATCAATATATTGCCCTCATGATGTTTATCAGGCAGCCCCTTGAAAACAACCTAACTTTACCTTAAAGAGAATAAAAAATTGCAGATTTTAGTTTCAGGAAAAGATAAACCATAGCCTTTCTATACTGATCAAGCATCATAGAACTGCAGTATCTAAGGAGTTAATAATTTTAATAAGCCCTGAATAAGCTTTCTGTAGGAAGATCACTTCTTCCTCTTTGTTTGAATTGAAATATAAATTTGTTCTACCATGAAATATTCCCAGTATACCCATGAACCATGAGAAGCCAAGGTCACTGAATTGTGCAAAGTTTCATTTTCAAGGTTTGCAGGTTTGGGTTTTTTTTAAACTAAAAATGACAGAGTTGGAATTTGTGGTCACGGTCAAACAGTGATAAAATTAAGAACAGATAAAGCCACAAATAACATTTTTTGAGACTCATGAGCTTGGTTTTGTTGAAGGAGGAGTAGTAGTGCCATTTAATCAAAAGCACAAAGCATCAAGTGTTTGTTACAGTGAACAGAGAAGCCAAGGCTCAAAGAAGTCTGAAATTCAATTCAGAGATCGCTTATCTAAAGCACCGCGCAGGAGAGATGCAAACAAAGGAACACAGTATTCATTTGCCTAGAAGTGTTTGTTACAAAGACACATCACTTGCAGTGAGACATGCTTTGCAACTGCAATACACTGTCACAGTATTCAGGACAGCAGTAGCTGTTAGATGAGTCTTCATCTTCATCCGAAAATGCTCAGGCTCAGCAGGAGTATCACTGCACCTTAACTCGCTCCCAGCAAAGCGCACCTATGATAACCTAAAAGTCGATTTGTTATTCAAGAGATAAAAATTTAGCTCTCAGGCTAGCTTTCAAAGTAAACAATCATTTGACATGTCAAAGTGCTTGGAGTCTATCCAAAAAGTTCCTGCCAGGTTTTTGGGGTTTTTTTGTTGGTTGCTTGGTTCTTTTTAAATTTTTTTTCCTCTCTCTCGTTTCTTGCTCGGACTGGATTCATAATTACTTAAGTTGTTTCGGTTCATCAAATGTTTTTAAGGCTATTTTGAAGTACTAAAGAGACTCCACAGGTGTTTTTTAAACACCTGAAAAGGACAACATTAAGGTACACAGACCAGAGTCAAACAACGCTTACCATTGTTGCATTTGACAAATGTTCGAAGTGGCAAAGTCAGAAAGAACTCGAACAACAAGAAACCTTTCATCAGGTAAAGGAATGCTGTCATGCCACAGCCTGCTGCCTAATGCCCAGTGGGCTTCAGAAGAACTACACCTTCAAATACTTCACACTGCAAAAGTCTTAACATCTGGCCAGAGAAGTCCTGTAAAAGACCAAGTTAAAAAGATGAAGCTCGCATGGCTTTGCAGAGGAGTGATGCATGGGAGAAACGGGAACTGCTCTGGAGACTGCAAGCCTGAGTGGGAGTAAAGCAAAGTGGGACACCGCAGATGCAGCAGGTCTGGAGACTCCTCAGAGCAGTCAGTGAACTTACACTAAATTAGAAAAGGACTGTATCTAGCTATGGTCAACTGGTATTGCCACGAGAGATCAAGACAGAGTCTTCTCCATTACAAGTCTTCCTTTAAAACGCATCATTTTGTCAGGATTAACCTGACACCTCTGATCAGCCAAAGGAAGTCCTTGCTCAAAATAGACAAGTGATAAACATATTGGTACTAAAATAAAACGAGCTTGATCACTTGCTGCAACAGTATACAGTTTCCTTTTATACAGGGCAAGCAACGGTTGGTGGTACTCGGCGACAGCACACAGCTGCTTGCTGAAAGGCACGGAGCTGTCTGGAGAAAAAACTAAAACAAATATCCAAAAAAACAGCTCTTCTGTGATATTTTAATGGTCCTCTGGAGGTCTCTCGTCCAGCCTCCTATTTGAAGTGGACCCATCACCAATGCTAGACCAGGGCTGTTGTAGCTTTGTTGAACTAAGCCCTGAACCTTTTCAGGAACGGAGATTTACCATCTCTCTCAAACTGTTACCTGTCCTTTGCCACCCCCCTTGCGAGCAAGTTTTCCCTGAATCCCTTCTGGAACGTCCCATACAACAACTCAGAGCTGTAGCCCCTTGTTGTAGCATCTAGAGCTTGACCCCACAATCTTGTAACTATCCTCCCAACAGCTGCTCTTGGATCACCCCACACCTTCTCTCCACAGGCTAAACCGGCCCTGCTCCCTCCAGCTCTCCTCACAGCTCACACGCTCTAGGACCCTGACCACCCTGGACTCTTTCCTGTTTTTCAGCATCTCTTAAACCAGAAGCCCAAAACAGGACACAATAGCGCCTAAAAGTGAGGCCTCCCTAGTGCCATACCAGAGGTAATAACTTCCCTCAATCTGCTGCTCATGCTCTTCCTAAGGTGGAAGCTCAGCATGTGGTTTGCTTATTGCATGATGAGCGTAGCATTGGCTCCTACTCAATTTCATACTCAAAGAAAGAAGTCGATTTATGATTCATACACTGGGTTTTTTGAATAACGTAAACTGAGAGCTAAACATCCAGAGGCTAAAATCCATTAACATGTATTTGAGTGGTGCCTTTTAAGAGTCATGATGGATAGAAAGTCAAAACCAGCATGGATAAGCACAGGATAACACTGGAGACCCTCAGAAGCTCACATCAGACTGATATGTGGGGGCACAACCACTCTTCCCAGTCCAAAAACAGCTCATTGGCTTTGACGACAGAAAGATAGGACTGCATTAGTGTAGTAAACCAAACAAGGAAAGTCTCTGCCCTGCGTGCCAGTGTAGTACCTGAGAAGTTTGTCCTAAAGTACCCTACCAAATCCCATTTCATTCTGCAGACCTCCTCTCACCCATGAAAAGTGAGACAAACAAGCAACTGCTATAGTGGCTGCTTAATGTGCAAATAGAAGGCACCGAAACTGCTCTATTAAAGAGACTGTTATGAGAACCTATACTGGAATAGAAAATCTAAGAGGCCCCAAAAGGAGTCTTCTAAGAAAAGTTAACATATAACATGTTGTATGTTATTTTATATCTAAGAGGCAAACTTTAGACTCAGATGTTTTCTTCAAACCCTGCAGTCAAGATATAGAAAATGGGGGTATGAATTCATCACTGCATGGTCAGTATCAAAGAGTTACTGCACAATACTATTTAGGCAGGACAAGAACCTCAAACAGTGGCAAAAATAATTACAGTCACATGGATTTAGATGCTTAAGAGTAACAAAAATCAAGGTAGAAAGGTGAGCCCAAATTTGGATGGGAACCAAGAGAGGAAGCTACACAGGAAAGGTTACAAAATTGCCTTTGTCACTTTAAACTGCAAACAAAAGACACTCCCAATATGAAGACAAGCAATAATCTGCGCTGGCATTGGTCTCTGTCAGTCAGTATTTAGAAAAAATACCCCACAAGAGTGGTCACTGCCCGAGAGATTTGTCACAGAAGTGAGCAGAGCAATCCTGTTTTCATCCAGACCTTTCCCCTTTCAGAGTCAGCCTGCTGACTGAAAACCAGCAACAGAATCAGAAGTTACTGAGCAATTTATTAACTAGTAGAGCACCTACTAAATGTTTCAAATTCAATAATCATTGATTTAGAAGGTACTTTACCTGTAAAGGACCTCAAACTAGGTTAAAAAAAGTTCTTCAAATATTTTCATTCCGATTATTGTGAATCTGGAGAGTGCCTTTCAAGTGTATTATGCACTCAACCACCCCACGTCTTCACATGCTCACACAACAAACTAATATTCAATGTACTGGTATAAATGAATCCAGAGAGAGTAGTGCAAGAGGACGTTTTGTAGGCACCCTGGTTCCAAGTTTTCTGGCAAGTCTCCATCTGCATTAATATTCCCAATTAATGCCTCAGCTCTCCCAGCCTTGGCATCCCTTATGACTTTCACATCTCCTCATCTCAGCAACTCCTTGTTTACACACATTGCTGCTGCTCAACTGCAGAGACCACGAGAAGAGATTTCCTTTTGAAGGAACTGCAACTTTTTTTGAAGTTACACCCATTCCTCTGAGAAGTGAGACTTTACCTGATGGGTGCTCCTTAGCCATTTCAGGATAAGCAGATGAGCTTTTCTTACTGAGAGAAGGCAAAACCAACAACGCAGGAAAGCAACAAAGAGCACTGGGCAGGCTTCCTACGGTTACCAAGTGTTCTGTATCTTCACCTTTTCAGTGCTAGGGATTTGGAGTTACCTGAACAGCAGCTGGGTTCTGTCCCCAGCAAGCTGACGGAAGGAACACATTCTTTTGGGCTGCCACATAAAGGTAATTTCCAAGATTTGAGTGAGTGCTGATGACACAGGTGTCACACCGTGTAACAGATGTGGCCCTTCAGATTGAGAGCAGGAAAAAACAAGGCAGCGTATTTAAGCCCGCAGTACCTGACTGAAAGACGTATCGCGCTAAGCCTTGCATTAACTCTGCTGGCCAGGTAGGTGGTGCCGACTCCCCCGTTTCTCTCTTCAGCCGAAACGTCAACTCAAATCCAAAGCCACTTGGTCCATCTGTTCCCGTAAACCTGGAGGGAATGAAAAATGAAAAGTCATAACATATTCTTGTAATCAGAGCAGGCTTCAAGATTAGGATCATGGAAAAATAATGAGCGTTCTCCTCATAGAAAATACAAGTTCAGAAATTGTCTCATTTTGGTCTGCTCTAGCTCAAATGGCGTAATGCTTTAAAGTTAGCTGATGTAATACTGTTTCAAAGATAACTATCATAGTAGTGTTTTCAATCAGAATAATGCAGTCTTGGAACCATGACATCCTTCCTGGGACCAGTGGGATTTCTGGCACCCTGAAATTGTTTTTAAAACATCATTGTAAGTTTTGCACTGATAGCTAAATGGGAACACCAAAGAAAGTGCATAACAGAACATAACGTTATTCCACCCCAGTGAATTCAGATTTCTATGCATTGAAAAGTAGGACGCAACTAAACTACAACTGGGTTGTAGGTCTCTGGGTTGAAACAGTTGAATATTTTGATGTACAGCACACAATTTCTGCATTGCAGGTGGTCAGTGGGTGTTTGGGGGGGAACAACACAGTAAGACGCAGACAGGAAGTTAATAATCTCTAACACATTGCACTATTTCTTATTTGCTCCAATATATGCTTAGACACATTCTCCTTGTGTATGTAAGAGGACAACAGTGGAAAAGCACTGAATATGACAACTACTGTCCAAGAAGCAGTCATTTGGCTATTTCCCTATTTGACAGGGGTAGGTGCCAGTTTATTTTGTTTGGTCAGATAGGGCCTACACAGGAGAATAAAGTCATAACTGAAGTATCGAAGCTATTTTGAAAATGAGCAAATAAAGGATACTCCGTACTATTCTTGCTTGACAATACTTGAGAAACTTGTATTTTATACCTAAACATAAGGGAAAGTTCCTGCTCCAAGTCCCCAGCAGCTAAAAATGCCCAAAATTTGCTTGTGAAAAATGAGAAACCTCATGGACAAATACACAAGCTTGCAAACTTGAAAGCAAGCTGGGGACACCCATGTCCTTTCTACCATTGTTATCACAGCGCTCACTTCTTTGCTGTGGCTGTTCCACAAAAGCAGAGGAAAGAAGAAGGATTTATACTGAGCATAAAGATCCCAGAAGCTTTCATAAACCAGTGTCATTCTGCAAGTTCAAATCCCCAACACCTGCAGTTACTGGCAAATTCTCTGGAGAAACTTTGCAAATGTCTTGGATGCTGGTACCTCGCTGGCACACATGAAAGATACAACGCACAAAGCATTAATGTTGTGCTATTTCTAAAAACAGCCAAACACAGCAGTCAGGAAAGTGAGCGCACTTTCCATTTGAAAAACACAGCTCACCAGCAGGGCGGTGACCAGCTGCAAGTGCTGGATGGATTGCTCCAATATCAAGGAGTATGAAACAGAAATGCTTTACAGCAGCCCTGCCTAATGACAAGTGTAAAAAGTGGCTGAACTTAAGCATCAAAGCAACTCCTTCATCATACGATGTGACTTTATTTGAGGATTCTCCAAGGAAAGTTTGATTGTGGTAGACTTTCAGATGATGCAACAGAAGTAGTTAAGAAATGTACCCAAGGACAGAACTAAACTAAGGAACAGACCCAAGAGGTAACAACAGCTGTGGCTGAAAAGAGAGCAGGTATTGAAATTCAGTCGGACATCTACAATAAAGGGGAGTAAAGAGTATAAAAATCAGGCTTTCTTTCATTAGTATAAAAATATACAAGCACGACCATTTTTGTTTCCCTCCATATTATCCTCAACAAAGAATTTGAGAACTATATACTACCAAAGTAAATTCTCCATGAACAGAGCAGATAATGCATTTCAGAACTATCAACCGATTTATATGAAACCTCCTTTAGGAAACCAGTGTATCTTTAAGGAACAAGTCAAACAATTACATCTGGTTCTTAAACAAAGCAAGCGCTTACTGAGTAACCGGCCAGGGAGTGGAATCTGGCGGTGCAGCGAGACCCACGTTCTGCAATCACACACACAGGTCTACCAAAAAGATTGGTACAGGATGGCGACAGCCTCACAAATGCAAAGTTGCACTTTGTACACTCAGCACCCCTGCAGCGTTTTTATTAGTTTCACATATCAGTTAGCAAAGGAAAAACAGAAATATTTCTTAAAGGGAGAAACAAAAACACTTCAAAGTGGGCAGTATTCAAGGATTGATTCCAGGAAAAAGCATACACCAGAAACCGAAACACATTATGAATGGGTCAATTTTTAAGAAAGATCAAAGTGAACAAAAAGCCTTCGAGCTGATCTTTCACAGTTAAATTTTTTTGAAAGTAAGATGGCTCCCTATTGAATTTCCTCCTTTCAAGGCATGTTCTGAAACAACACAGCTTTACTTCTAATATGCATTGAGCTCGAGTTTAGTGGTTTGCTTTCTTTTTTTAACTCCACAGATCTCTCTCCTTCCCAGAAATAACTTTTTAAGAGAAGACCACACATGCTTTATATCGATCCATATGCAAGCTACTGAGTAACACAAGCGTTCAGGTGGGTATTCATCCAATATAGAGCAAGATGAGCATTTAAGAGGAACGCTGCTGGTCAGCAACTACCAGTAGTAAGAAAGCAGTAAAACTGACAGGCAATGCTACTTACATTATTTTTTTTGTATGGTTATGAAAAAGACTCTGAAACAGAAAAGAACTCCTAGAAAATAAATACAATAAAATATATGGAATTGAGCAGTCAGTTACTTCTCTTCTACGATTTAAAAAAATCGCTGAAGAATCAAAAGATGAGACTTCTAAAAAACACTTTACAATGCACCAGCATACAATGCTTGTAATTCTCAAATTCTTAAATTAACAGTTAAATCTTGGAAAAATCCTATTTGCATATAAGAGATTTGTATTTAAAGATTAGATTTAAAATGATTTTGAATAGTTAATGGTTACAGGTTGCTGAAAATACACTTTGTTACAGTGAAAATGTAAATACATCCAATTCACCTGTTTTGTGAAGCTGTTCCGAGGTGTCTGTAAAGTAAAAATCTTTGATCTGTTTAATTTTAGGTTGGTAATTTATTTTTGAAGAAATTGTGGCACATGTGGCTTTAAAAGCTTAATTGTAGAAATTCTTTATGTTTAACTCAGACAAGTCTTTCATAGGAAGAAACACTAACATTCAGAATGTAATTAGGATAGTCATTTTCAGTTAGCATTTTTGCCAAAGCTTCTGCATTTATTAAAAAAAAAAAATTTTAAAAAAATCTTATTTTTGAAAGTAAGTTGAACGTAGTTTCAACAGCTACCATAAAATTTCTCTCAATGAACAACAGACCATAAACCCAGGACTAGAGCTCCTGGTCAAGATTCAGAGGATGCTGACAGAGAAGTCAACCACCTTCAGCCAGCCACAGTCAACCAACACACCGAAAAAATACAGTTCCAGAAGAGACAGACTGAACAGGCCTCATTTCTATGTAAAACTGGGCAGAGGGGCGAGGATAACCCAGAGACAGAGAAGTCCTGCTCAAGCACACAGAAACCAGGTTTCCTCCTGACCTCTTCCGTCAAGCCCCAGGTTCTCTGCAGTTTGCACCTGTGCTGCCGGGCTCCCTTCCAGGCGGGCAGCAAAGGGGCCGCAGCAGGTTGGCCTGACCCCGGCTCCTGTGTCAGCCGCAGGGGTAACACGTTTCTGTTACACACTTTTTGTTCTACAGAAGCAAGACTCTGGCACTATTTGGGGTTGGTTTCTTTGTAAGCAAAGGAGGTGGAGGCTGGGGTGATGGTTTTGGTTGTGGTCTGGTTGTTTGCTTTGGTTGGTTGGGTTTGGGTTTTTGTGTGGGTTTGTTTGGTTTTGGTTGTTTTGTTTTTTTTTAAGCTGAAGGAGACCAATTTCGACTACAGCCAATTTAAAACAAAGGCTTTGGAGCTCAGTTCAGCGTCTCAACACTGAAGTGCTTTGCAGGTCATTTCTTCAGCAAAACAATTAAAATGCAGCAGTCCAAAAGCCCCTTGGCATGGAGCATGTCAGGAATGAAACCTCAAAATTAGTGTTTTCTATTTGTGCGTGGCCCCAGGTACATAAACTGAAAACTGCAACACAGCATAATGTTTCTGTACTAACAGATCTGTATGTTTCACATATTTCGGTTTACGCCTTGG
>NW_010169964.1:84431-91990 GCF_000695765.1 Mesitornis unicolor
TTGTAAATACCCCTAAAATGCTAAGGAAAAATAAAAATAATTTTTAAAAAAATCTATATTTTGCCCCCAAACCAAAGATCCCAACTGTAAGGAGTCAACCCAATTGCAAAGCAGCCAGCTAAGTTTTCACAAAAACAAACACTGATGGAGAAATTCTTGGCTCGCTGCATGCCCACTGGCACACATCTGATAGTTTTCTATTATGACTACAGCAGTAATGGAAGGCTCTGGTATCTGCCAAGCCAAATCCAACCCTACATTTAATATTAAAACCTTACATTGTCACATGAACAAAAATAAACCTTCTGAAAGCCAAGGCCATATATTACATGCCATTCTTTGGGTTAAAACTCCCTTTATCTGTGCAGCAAATCAGCACAGCAGAACAGACCACATTGCAGTGCTGTACGTAGGCGAAGGAGCCTGGCTTGTTCCTTTGATGAGCTACGGGTTTCGCTGATCATGATACTTGGTTCCAGAGAATAAACCAAAGAAATAGAGGCCCCTTTCTGTACAGAACCATGAGGCCGGGCCCCCCAAGCCCCCTGCCACCCCACACTGCCAGGCCCTCTCCTGAAGCCACACACCAAGAACTGCAAAGCTGCTCCCCTCTGCAGCGGAGCACCCAGGGCGTTTTTTGTATCAAATAACCCAGACTAAGAGGATCAAAAGCCAAACTAGCCTTTTGCTTTAAAAGTAGCTGTGAAAACCAGAGACTTTTCAGTTTAAATCAAAGCTATTTGCCAAAGCATTCATTCTCGCTTTTGCAAGGAAAAAGAGAAGGTTTGCTTCATTGCCGTGCAAAATGGCTGTATTTCTGAAATTCTGCTTTTGAAAGCTACACTGCCCTGGACAAGGAGCAGAGTGTACTAGGTGTTTATTTTTTGAGAGCTTAAGAGTATGTGTATATAAATATATTAGATGAACCAATGCCTGAAAATGGGAGTTTACGTAGGGAAATGCTGGCCCTTCACTACGATTATTTCAGCCAGGGAACAAGAAGAAAGCTCTTTCAGGGTATTTGGGGATAGGTAAGACTGCACTTCCAGAAATCACAGCTCCATTCCCAGCAGCTCCAAGGAGATACCAGGTCTCTTCCGGGAAGCGAGGGTAGGCTCATGGTACCCTGGACTGACATGTCCCAGCTTCAGTTTTTAGCTCTATTATCACTACTTTTGTGGAGCCCCTTAAGATGCCTTTTGCTTCTGCACTTCCCCACATCTTCTACAAAGACAAAGCTTCCCGCTGGGCCACTGGTGAGCTACTCCAATACCATTTTGAAGGCTACAGAAATACAGTATCACTACATTTCTAAGCCTGACATCAGGAAAAGCTGCTGTTATTTCCATCAGAAAGCAGTTTTAATTCTACCACAGACCTCCCACCCCCTAAAAAAAGCCACAGTAATTGCAAATCCATAGCTTTCAATACTTCACCCTATCAGGACACTTCAGAACTTCGAGAAGGTGGTTAAACCAAGCTGATGGGCAGTGCCCACCACTCTTCTTGCAAGACCAAAGTACTTCAAGGTCCAACTCACAGTAGTGTTTCAAGACTGCATAGCTAAGAACCACCCCAGAAGATTTTTCTATTATTAGCTAGCAAAGACACTACTATTAGGAACACAAAGGACTGGTGTAACAAGAAAAGCATCAGGGTACTCAATGACTGACTTCACAGGTCCTCCTTGAGAAAAATCAAGATGTGAACCATTTCCCATTCACTGCCCACATCTGCTTACAAAAGCAACAAAGCATGGTCTTCTGTCTAAAACCCAAGGAGAAGCCCCCAGCTTGGGCTGAACACCTTGGGGTCTCCATCTCCTGGGAAGGACAGCAGGCAAGAGCTGATGTGCACCAAACAGATGCAGTCTTCTGAATTCAAGCTCCAGGCGTGTTGCACAACGTCTTCCCACTGTAAATAAATGACTCTCAGATTCCAGAGCATCAGGGTAAAAAAAAAAAAGGGGGGGGAAAAAATAAGTGACCCTATCTAGTGCTCTCAGCATCCTGCCTAACAGGAAATGATGGTTTTGTAGTGCAGCTGTCAAACAATGTGAAAGTCTCATCTGAGAGCCTTGGTGGCATGCTGAGAGGTTCCCATGAAGCAATTTCATAAGAAAATAGGCATAGCAACCCCCCTACATGAAAGGCTTAATAAGTATCCAGAAAAGTTATTTTGGCCAGAGCCCACCTGCTTACTCACATTTTCTCCCGGATTGTCTCCTGGCATTGATAAAAGCATCAATTTTAAAGAAAAACACATAAAAACATCTGAGCGAAGCAGGGCTGGTTATCTGGACGTCAGATGGTTCTCTCTTCAGAGCCCTTGACAGGAAATTCCACCAGCTCTTGCCACCCCGAACCTGCACACAGGGTCTCACTGGACTCCATTCTATCTCATTTTAAGAAAGAGATTCACACATAAGCAGGGCAATACAAATGCAAAAAGAACACATGCTCAAAGATTCCTGTTCATGTAAAATCAACATTGGAGCAAGTGACACACGGTGCTCGAGCTGTCTGTCTACAGCTATGCCGAAAACTGTTGCTTAGAGCCTGCTCTTGCAGTACACCAATTCCAATGTGTAAGCCAGCAACCAAATGGAAAACCTTCCCAGAAACAGCAACTTAAATTGTTTTTGGAGAACTATTCCAACATCAAAATCCAAACAGATGGCAGAGGCGCTTACTATAGTTATTTGGAGGTGGGTTTCTCAGCCTTCCAAAATAACCATGTAGACTCTTAGAAAACTTACACGGAGATAGAACTGAGTAAAATTCTGAATTGATTTGCTGCTGGCCAGTATGAAAACAGAGCTCTGCTGCACTGAGCTACCATTCAGCGAGTGAAGGGCTATTTACAGGGCAGAGGGGGAGGGAAGAGACTGCAGTTTAAGTTTTACTCACACAACACTGATTTCACACATTTTACTATTCAGCTTCTCCAAAACTCAGCTGGTGACAATCTTGCCCCTGAAGCCCTGAGGATTCAAAGTCTGGGTTTTATTTAGTTTTTTAAAAAACTGTTTCTGTAAATAATGAATGTTGATACAACAGATAAACTATTTTTTTCTCCTCTAAGCCTTCAGACCAGAGTCAAGTCAACCTTACTCCTAACTCTGCAGACACAACTGCCTCATCAGATACTGTCACTTGAATTATGTGATAATACAGTAAGGGTTTCCAGCAGCTGTAGACACCAACAACATGGAAATTGTGTGCATTTTGTAGAGGCGATGGACCAGCCACCTCTTAGACACTTATATCAGTCAGGCATGTGAGAAGCACTTGGCATGCAGGTGTCCCTAAAATGTGTCCATATCACAGTCACCTACATTCCGCCAAGAGAGGCTGATAGCTCTGTTTGTTCAGTCTTAATAAAAGAAGACTAAAGGCAGGGGGGATCTCATTGCTGTCCTTAACTACCTATTGGGAGGGTGAAGGGAAGATGGAGCCAGACTCTTCTCAGAGATGCACAGCAAAATGGCGAAGGTCAATGCCAGTTAGATGGATCTGGAAATCTTTCCCATTATAGAGGTCAAACCCTAGAACAGGATCCAGGGAGGCTGTGGAATTTGGCCCTCCAAGTAGGTGTCAACTGGGGACTTTCAGAGGTCCCTTCTAACTCAAGTGACTCTATGAAGCATTATGGCAATGAATACAGGTATGAACTTTTACTACTGGTACCCTGTGCCCAACACCAAACTGGCAGGACCAACCACCGATAAACCATGAACCCATAAGTAAAATTCATTTTGACAGAAGTGGTTACCATACTCTGCTCCTGCCCACCCATGTGGGAAAGAGCTCCTGAACTAAGCTCTCTCCAGCCTAGCATGCTGAAGTAAACCACCACCAGTTTTCAGGTCACTTTAACGTGCTGGGCCGCAAGTTAAGGCAATTTAGGGGTTGCTTCTTCAAGTTCAGTTGTTCATGCCATGAAAGTAGAAACATCTGGAAGAAAGACAGGATCCCACGTAGCTGCTGGAGGTTAATCCCTCTGAGCTCTAGACCTTAGAATTATGGTCTCATTCTGCAGAGTGCCAACGAACAGTCATACAGGTAAGAGTAGTGTGTGTAGATTAAGGGCAAAAGGCTGTAATGGCCCTGTAGGTGCCAAAGGGCTCTGTCTGCTTCATTACTATCACTAAGTCAACAGACTTCAGAGTACTCTTGAAGTCCTAAAACAGCATCCAGGTGACCTAAGATTGAATTTCTTGTCTGCCGCAAATGTCCCATCCTCCTCAGCAAGTTACTTAGGAATTTGATTCTCTGATGTAAAATATATTTCCTTGCTTCAAAGAGTAACGTGACACACTCATCATATAGGAAATGCTTGTATACTCAGTTTATCAAGGTCACAAAAGCTGGGAAATTAACTCCACATTCAGCACAGCATGGACAAATACTGAACACAGGAAATTACTAAAACAACAAAATATGAAACAGGAAGTTGCATGGGATGTGTCAGTCTCTGCCCCAGCAAAAGGTGTCCACATGAAGGCAGTTTACTTTTTATTTTCTGTTTTATGGTGCATTGATGCAGCTATACCAGTAGGTGATGGTTTGTTCTCCTATTAGTCATAACCAAACTGACAAGACCAAACCATTTCATCTTCATGATTCCCAAAACATACACTAAAAAAAAAACAAAACAAAACACCACACAACAAAAAAAAAACCCAAAACCACAAACCTATGTGAAATGAAGTGTCTAGAGGCCAGGCCATGCTTTTCAGCTTGAGTGCTCACACTTTTCTCCACGGAGCCACCCAGGCTCCCAACCTCGCAGCCAGCAGAACCCATCCCAACCCAGCCGAGGTGTCCTTGGGGCAGGTTCTCCACCACCGCCTGCACGCCGCAAGCACAGCCTGCACTGCAAGTGGGGCTGTGTTGCTTGGCACCGCCGGGAAAGCGCAAACAGCCCCAATGCAATGGCCTGGGGATACTGCAGCAGAGTCCATCATCTTAACACCCAGTGAAAGGATCTGGAAAGAATAGCTGGGAGTACAATACAGATTTACTATTGCATTCACACAATAAGGGGGAGGGTACTAGTGAAAAAGGAAACAACTTATCATCATCTGTACTTTAACATTTTACTTAAGCTGTGTATTTATGCTGCACTTTAGAGCTACCTTCATTTCTACAAGGTCCAGCAGAGCAGTGCACTCATTTGGCCTGTGCTGGAGGTGATTCTACAAACAGGGCATGCAGTCACCGTGCTGTACAGCGCGCAGGGGAAGACAGCCTTTCATCTGCACACAGATCCCATCTCATATTGGGACTGAATCCTTAGCTCTGATACACTGCTCTTTGCACTGCCTGCAGCAATGGTAATACACTTCCAAAACGTCACCCAAGGGCTCTGCAACCTCATCAGGCAGGAGAACATCGGCAAAGGGACAGCTGGGGCCAGCGTGGCTGGGAAGGACAGACGGTATTGCTGTATTGCTGGGCAGCTGGGAAAAGGGCACGGAGTTCCCTTGCTGTGTCTGCTGGCTCCTTCCTAGCTCCTACTGTGGAAAGTCCAGCAGCTGCTGGGAGGAACCCATTGGCATAACAAAAGCGGCTTTCAAATGCAGTATGGGAGGGTGGAAAGAATAAGAGGAAAAAACCCCAGCCAGAAGCTACACTGCTTTGTCTGCAAGTCTCAGGCGAGGACGAGGGCTCCAACACGTTATATAGAATATAAACACTGGTGTCTCCCATTACTTTCCTGATGTCTAAAGAACATACATTTTTTAAAAAAATAATCCAAGAAACAACTTTAGCACACCCTCGAGCACATTTTTAGGACTCTCACGCAGTTAAGTTCTCAGTTGTGGAATAAATGAGCTTGAGGAATAAAAGGTATTTAGGAGCTTTTGGGAGCCTGAACTCCAACAGATTACAAGCAGGGTTTAGGCACCCAAGTATCTCGGATTCAATCCCTGGTCTTTCACTTCATTTGCTGTGGAAACCAAGACAGTGTTTCTTTACTTGCTGAGCTGTTATACCATCTCATTTCATTGTAAAGGTGCACTCAAAAACATACCGATGAGCACCATAAGAGATCTGAACCAATTACACACACAGGGAAAGGCCCTTGGAGCTTGAGCTGTAATTCCAGGGAAGAGAAAGCACCAGACTGCTGCTGAGACTCCCAAAAGGGAAACATGAGGCAGCTGCAATGAAAAGTCCATTATATGGACATATATATATAAATAGTATTTTTTTTTCTTTTTAAATCTGCTTTTAAGTGTTAGGCTTCTTCTGGAAGACCACTGTTCCTTTGAAGTGTTGGAAACCTTCAGAGATAGGAATCATGGGTCGGTATTTTTGATCTATAAACAACTGGCTTGTGAACGTTACATGGACTCCATCCATTGTAAGACAAAATCCAAAAAGATAAAATAAAACTTGGTCTCTTAAAATCAAAGCAGAAAAGAAAGCATCATTCCCCCACTTCCTTTCAGCGGTCCAGCCTTATCCTCAAAGATTTCAATAGTGGCAAAATAGTTTTTGCCTCTTGGCCAAACCACTTCAGTTATGGAAACTGAAGAATGGCACAGCTTCTCTTACAAACAGGAGTGAAGTTGGGAGAGAGATGTCAATTTACAGCATATTTCAGCACTGCTTACTTTTCAGTGCTGTAAGCACAAAGATGCTCCTCACATTGCTGATCACTTTAGGAGGACAAACCTACCTGCTAAAACACAGAGTTTGGCACACAGCTCATCACAGCCGCTCTGCTACAGAACATCCCCCATCCATCTCTGAACACTAAATTCTTTGCTTTTCTGCTTAACATTACTCTTCTGGGTAAAAAAGAATTCAAGGCCCAGAGACATTTTTGCGTAATAAAGTTATACATATGGATTCAACTTAGCTAGGAAATGTCAACTTAAGGCTCGTCTTCATGAGGAAATTTACTGTAATTAGTCTACCAGTATAATTATATTGCTGTAGTTCTACTGGTAAAATTCCCCTGTTGAGCCTTATTCATAACAACAGCTGCCTTTATGGTTTATTTTTGTCGACTACACCAAAGAAGGCCCCTGCTCCAGCAAGACCACAACAACTCACAGGGGAGGAGGGGAAGGAGCTATGCTAGTGCTGCTGGAGCAGTAGAAAGAATAACAGTATAGAAATGGCAGTATTCCTCTAGAATAATGACTGACTTGGTACCAAAAAAAATGAAATGCTGTAAGAAAACTATACTGGACATGAGATAGCGTTGCAGGTAAGGTTATGTGTGAGGTTTATGCCATGTTTCATAGCTGGTGAAGTTCCCCAAGCCGTACACTGCTCTGCACCAGCCCCCCATGTGCATCCTTTTGTTTTCGCCTTCTCCCCAGCTGCTGCAGTGATTTCCCCATTCCCCTACAGGAGCGATGACTCCCAGCCCAGCAACTGCCCTGGGCCTCTGGACAGGGCACTGACCCTCCAAATCAAACGGGTGGTAAAGACCAACCCCTCTGGTTTACAGTTTGCATCTTGGGACGAGGGATAGCTGAGAAGCAAACAGCACTCTTTGCAGAAGGGATTTTAAAACAATTGCCCTTCACTTGGCAC
>NW_010169964.1:92021-107962 GCF_000695765.1 Mesitornis unicolor
TGAGCAGGACAAAACAATGAGCCATCTGTGCGCTCCTCCCTCCTTCCCTTGTCTCTTCCCTCTGGGCTTAAATCAGAGCTCCCCAAGAATGGTCATGTCCCCCTTCACCTCCGCCCACCCTGTTTACATCCTCCAAAAAACAGTTTTCTGGCCTTTTTAAAAAAAATTGCTTTTTGTTCTTAAGATCCATTGCAAAAATCTTCCTTTAAACCTCAGCCCTTTGTCAGGTGCTATCCCATCTCCCCAGCTTTGTCAACTGATCAAAAAATGCCTCCCACCAGACCAGCTATTCCTTGTTTATCATCCCTGGAGGCAGAGTGGCACTCAGGAGCGCTGGCCACCCCTTTGTCCAGGGAAGGCAATACCATCTGAATGAGAGACCACCAAAGATTTGCAGCCCTCTTTTGTTAGCCTGGTGTCACTGCCTATTGGGCCTCGATTCAGAATGGAGATGACAGTAGAGAGGCAGCCGAGTTCAGTAATTGCTATGGAGTTCCCAGCCTAGGAGAAAGAAAAACCAACAGCTCAGATTTTGAAATTAAATCGGTAATTTTATTACCAATGGTAATTTGTGTTTACCAGTTCTAACCACTGTCTCACCAAGAAACACAGATTGTACTAGTGCTAGTGAGGAAGGCATGATCCCCACGCTAAATCTGTGTTGAAAAAAGGGGGGATTATGTCTGAATAACAGCATTCAGATGCATCTCTTCAAACATTCATTTTGTTGTTATCATTATTCCGGCAAGCAAAGGGATAAAAAAGTCAACTCTCCTTTGATCTCACTGTGGAATGGACACACAGCTCAAAAAAATGCTTTTACCTTCATGTCCCACTGAAAAAAATAAAAAAAGCCCTCTATCTTTAAATTCTTGCTTTGTAGAACATCCTAAACTGATCTTTATCACACACAACAATCTCTCACTAGAAGAGCCAACTTTGATCCCCAGTCGCTCCTCTTCCCAGCAGGCTGAACTCACCCAGGGAGCAGGGCCTGCAAGCTCTGCCGCATCATTCAGCACAAACCCAGCTGGGAGATGGGAGTAAGGAAGCCTTGTTTCAGGCCAGCTCTCCTCCTCCCATGCCAAGATCATAAATGTCAAAGTTCTGCTGACAAAAAGAAATCATCCAGCTTGAACACTGTGCCCCTTGCCATGCATGGCAGCAGCTCTTCTCACTGGGATGCACGTGCAGATTCGCTACTGAGCGGGATGTGGGGCTTGACTTCAGTAACACCCAGCCACAAACCTCCTTCCAATCTTTTTCCTCTTTTTTTATTGAAAACAGTCCTTCTTGTAAACTCAACTACTGTACTGTAAACGTTAAACAAATTTCCTTCAATGCTTCAAAAAGAAAAAAATCCAACTATAGCACAGTTCAAGCGTGCTCTTGTCCCACAGCCTCCGCAACACAAACACAGATTCACCGCAGCACAAAGCGGACTTCTCTCTGTAGGTGGCCTACATCTTTCGTGTAACTAATGGTGCTAGCTGCCTCCAACAAATGACATTTGGAAGCCAAGTGCACTTTGCCTGGGAGGAGGGAAAAAAGATTTCCCCATGGTGACCACAGCTTCAAGGGAGGTCTGCCCCCAGCAGAGAAACACAAGTCTTAGTCCTGGTGCACTGCCTCAGGGACACCTTCAATGGGGCATGTAAATAGGAACGATGCTTGTGTTAACTGTTTTGGAGGTTTTTTTTGGCTGGGGAATAAGGAATTGAACCTCACATGATCACACTCGTGCATGTGCTTCTTTAAAAGGTACCCACAGTTTTTGAACGCATTGGTCAAATTCAATCAAGTTCTTCAAAGGAAGAGTTGTCTCCAAAATACCACATTTCTATGAAGTAGGCAGGAACAGACAGGCATGAGGGAAGGACGTACGGGCACTCCCAAGTAAGCAAGTTTCAGTAGAAGCATAACTGTATTTCTAGACACCAGAGAACACAGAGGAGAGAGTTGTTAAAGGTATCTTCATTTTGGGAAAAGCTCAGTCTAACTCATATCTTTATGGACATGAAAAAAATCTGACCACATTAAAAAAACAGATCTTATTGTCCCCTTGCAGGTAAGCTACTTATTTCAACCATGATGGATTCTCAAATAAACTATCATTAAAATAAAATACTTTTTTTTGTCACAGAACTCCCTAATTCTGAGGCCTCTCCCTTCTCACTCTTCCGTGAACCTTCCTTTCCCCTCTGTCTCGGAAAAACATCCAACTAGAAAATAAATAAATTGGTCACATCTGAGGTCAATCTCTGATGGACAAACAAGAGATCTAGGAAGACAAAGGAAGTCCAGACTGTGGTGCCCATCTTGGACCCTTCCTCTTCCAAGTCCTAGCTCTTGTACCCTTTTCCTAAACTGATGCTTACCAATTTCCCCTTCCATGTCATTCCCTTTAGCTGGGGCAGATGCCCCACCACCAGCAATGGTGCACAGAAGAAACGTTTCTTCAGTGCGCTGGCTCCAGTTCAGTTCCCACAGATGAAGCCATGGCAACACGAAGCAGGAAGGTATGGAGACCTGGAAGCAGGTCCTCAGAGTGACTGTAGATGCCTGGAATTTCACTGCTGTGGTGGTTGTTCCTCACAATGAACCCATCAGAGTTGCACCTCACAAAAGTCTGACCCAAGAGCAGAACCACTATTTTCTGATCCTGAGCTTCAGGATATGTCCCCAAAACTCAACCTTCCCTACTCCATGTGCTGCAGTAGTTACCGCACTGCTAGCCCTGACACAGCAGGTGTCCTTTAACTTGAGACTTAATAACCCAGTGAAACAAAATTAGGAAGAAGAAGGGAGGGTTTACATATCTATGCTATTAGTTAAGAAAGTCCTCCGGTTCCTCTGTGTGAATTTTACTTCAAAGCCGCACTTGAAAGAAACTAGACACCATGAAAGGTGGAAGAAAATCTTGGGTTTTTAATAACTCCTTGAATTCCAGGCTCAACTCGCAAACTAAACTGACTTACTCTTTCATCTCTTCAAGGTAGATATGCTGAACACTACAAAATCTTACCTGAAATATGGACCCACGACTACCACTACGTTTCTCTATCTTCCCAAAGACCCTTTATTTTATTGCATTTTCATGAAAACAAAGAGGGGCAGAGTCAGTCTCCACCATTTTAAAAGCATTCACTGTCACCTTGGAGTTTGGTGTAATATTTCAGCAGTGCTTTAGGCATGTGGTTTATAAAGCACTTGGGGACCCATTAAATACCAAAATTTAAGGCTAAAGGCTGGCAAGCTGAGGGCAGTGAGCTTTTAAATTTATGAAAGGCTACAGAACTGAGAGGCCACTAAAGTGACAGCTGTCAGCACCACTCCATCCTACATTCATGCGGGCTCAAAGGAGAAGCCAGCACGCACTCAAAAGAAAGAGAGCACTCGTTCCAACTTTCAGGCTATTTTCTAAATACTCTTTTCAAACTCCTTTCATACTCGGAAAAAGCCTTCCAGAAAACATCCACTCCTCTGCAAGCCTTGCATTTGTTACCTGATCCAGTTTTGCGCTCCTTTTTCTTCCTCCCAGCTCTAACAAGCATCCTTGCCCTTTTACAAGTTAAGGTCATTCAGAGGATCTATACAAGCCAGCAGAACACAAGCTGGACTGGGGATCTTGAAAGGCTCCTGCTTACCCTCACCTTTAATGGGAAGGCACCACCCACAGAGACACCACGTTATCCCAGCATGCACCGCTCGCTCCTGATCCACATGGTAAGCAGCACAAATCAAAAGGGCCACAGCAAGCGGGAACCTGTTGTCTCTGCGGGTGGTACCCTGCATCTGTACTGGAGATGAAGGCAGCTGTAATCTCTTCGGGTTTATGCAAATGGATGCTGCCTTCAACTCCTGTCTTGCTGCTGGGGGGGGGGGGGGGGGGGGCGGGGGGGCAGAACCAAACCCCCCCAAAAAACCACCACACCACCCTTGTCAATAAGTTCACATAGATCAGGAAACTCAGTTATTAGATTTTGCATAAAAAACTAAACATCAAAACACAGTTAGCATGTTTCTTGTCAGGATGTGGGAAGGCCACAGATACAAATCTTATCTCTTAACCTAGCCATAATTTAAGTTTTGCTTTCTATTGCGGTTCTTAGTACAACCTTGCAATTTTAATACAAATAAGACTATTCAAGGTTTTCAGGAATTCTATCACATCGTGATTCTCATTTTCTACGCATTTTCAAAACTTAACAAAGAGAGTGAGCCCTCAAACTAAAAGAACAGCTTAATTGGAGATTCAGCCTTGGCCTTACTGCGAACTGCAGATAGAAGTCAGTCTGTGAAAAACCACATTGCTTCCTGGCTCTCTGCACAACCCTGCAAACCCCTGCGCCAGCACAACCCAGGGCTGGAGCACATCACGGCACTGCAGCAGCTGAAGCTGGCATTGCCACTGATGCCGTCTGAGCCCAGCCACTCTTGCTGATGCTGCCTTCCTCAGGCACCCGCTCTCCACGTAGGCAGAAGGCACCAGCACACCTGGAAACCACAGCAAGGATCAGGTCCCTGTGCCCTGGCCACGTTCCCTGCTGCTGATTTTGTTGTGAGGCTGTAGCTGCCAGCAAGGGGTGGAAAAGGGAGCAGGACCCATCTCCTCTCTCACAGCTGCACCTGCCAGATGCTCTCTGCCAGCGTGCTCACATGTGACACACGCACTCATTGCTGCAGTGCACAATCTTTCCTTCAGAAAGCAAGAACAGTCCGAAAAAAGGCTCTGCTCTACCCCTGCTGAGTAGATTGAAGAAGTTACACATCCGTTTTGATTTTAAAGTACATACTAAAAAGTTAAAAATTGAGAATAACTTGCAAAAATGTCCCAGAAGGATTTCTGCCGCCACTCAGGTTGTGCAACACGCTCGACTGGAGAGACTTTTTCCACGCAAGCAACTTGGCATGAAATCCCACTGAAAGGCCTGCGGTTCCCTAACGCTGTCATGACGTCATGATTTAGGATTTTTAGAGCAATCAGCCCAGCACAGCTGGTGTCATGGTTGCCATTATACCATGAAACACTGAGTGATTTTATATGAAAAAGGTTTCCTCGTTTTAAATTCTTAGATTTCTTCCATCTTATTCTGCGGACTCTTAAAACCAGACTGGTTCTGTAAGCAGAGTACAGCTGATATTTAAGCAGAGCAGGAAACAGTGCTGCCTTAACTGAAAATAAATCTGTCAACAAGGAGGCACAGGGAGAGCTCCACTTTAGACTTTTCAGGTTCTTATTAAAAAATATAAATTAAAGTCAACATTTTCACATTACTTGCTACATCTGTTTGCTATTCCGTTATAAATAAAAATACAGGGACCTCCAGTTCAGCACTGGTTCACACACACAAATAAAGTCTTTTTCATTTAATATGGCATTCTAATTGGTCTAGATTGTACTGTATTACCAGAAGAGATCCACAAGAAATAAGCTATACGTTACTCAAGTCCAGCTGAAAGATTAAAAAGACCTTTAGCAGTGTGCTATCCTTCACTTTCTAAAGGATGAAGAACAGTAAGGTTTTGGAAGCACATCCCTATTGTAGGAACTTTACTGGCTGTCGCAAGCAGATCCAGCTCTGCACTCCTTGCAGAGAGAGCTGGGAACCCAAAAAGCACCCCACAAACTAAATCCTGTCTCCAGGGACCTGGGCAGTTGAGCAGAGTTCAGTTTAAAGGAAATCTTCCAAAGATTTAAGCAACTCTCCTGTCACCTCATGCTCTTGCCAACCATCCTGTAACACACTTTACCTGGGGCAGCAGAATCCCAGTCTTTCAAGCAACAACTGATGCCCATTTTCTTAAAGGCTTTATTAAATTTCCTGCCAAAGAACAAGAGCCTCCCCAGCGCACAGGAAAGTCACCACATTCCTGCAGTGTGCACCCAGTGCTGATTTGGTGGTGTGCAGTTCACATGGCAGTTGCATTTCAAGAGTAGATGAGTTTCAAGAGTAGACAGTCACAAACAGTGACTGCTGTTGGGAGCAAGAATTGCTGGTGAGTGCTCAGCTCCTTTGAAAATCATCTCTGCCTGTCTACGGTGCTTGCCTACCAGGTGATAACTTCAGGTTCAGTCTTGAAGAGATGTGTAGGTTTTGACAGCTTTACCACTTGCATAATTGCATATTAAGACCTTTTTGCCATAAAGGCAGAGCCAGCCTTCTTGACAGCACAATATAGTATTACGTTTCGTAGCTCTAAGAATGAGGACAAAATAAAGGTGACAGACTGCAGACAGCTGAACATCTTGGGGCAAGTGACACAGGGACACCCTGCTGTGGAGCCAGGAACTCTGTTTTAGCTACACAGAGAAGGGAAACACACACATGGACTCAGGGCACAGAGATCACTGATGGATCTGAGCAGGTCTGTGCTCAATAGATTAGAGCCAGCACCTCCAAAGCAGTGCAGCAGTGAGGGCTTGCTATTTGCTTGCGGTGCCCAGCTGCAGCAGCCTCTGGCAGCGCGATGCCAAGGGCAGCAGAGGCACGTGGACTAAGCCTCCTCCCAGGCTCACGTACACACAGGGCATTTGCAGACTTCAGACCTCCCAGAGCACGGCACAGGCTCTGCTCCTGCTTCAGTCGCCAGGTCTTGGAAATTGCCTGCAGCCTATGTCTAGAGATGGGAGTTAAATCCTGTGCCCTGCAACCAGCAAAAGGCATATTCCACTCTCTCAATCCAAATTTCCAGACCAAACCTTATGACAGTATGAAGAGCTAGGAGGTCTGGTGCCAGAAAGTTATTTAAAGTTGTGACATTCCACCTGTGTGATACTTTCACTCCTCCAGCCCCAAGCTTTTCACTACAGAACAACAGGTTTTGGTCTAGCAGACAGGTTTTGGAAGTGAGAAGCCAAAGCAATGTGCCAGGGCCAAGGAGGGTGTCCTTACATAATTTGCTGCTGCAGTCATAAAAACACATAATCCTTCATGCCTCCAGCTGAAACTCTCATGTCCACTCCCTGCTCTCACCCGAAACCATCAGGAAAGAGTCTGAACAAGAGGAAAACCTCAGACTGATGAGTCACCAAAGAGAAGTCAGCACAGCACTTACTCCCCCCAAAATTAGTTCATCAAATCAAGGTGGTCAAACACAGGTCACCTCATCTCAGCAACCTCAGATGTTCAGTGGCAAGGATTAAGTATCATGATCTGAGAACAAAGGCACCATGTGAAGGCCTACATCATCCATGGTAGAGTCTCTTGTGGAAGCAAGGGAAGGAAGCCCTTAACTTCACTTTTCTTTATTTCTTTCCCTTGCTCTACCTTTCCTCTGCCCCAGCAACTGATGACTGGGCTCTGCTGCTAGTAGATATGTTTGTTAAATGTCCCAGGCAGATCTCTGTGACACTAGGGTCCTTTATAAGCTCCAGTCTTAACAGACTTGTCTTCTGAAAAACAGTCCTGTAGCCACAACCATGAGGAAAAAAAAACCAGGAGAAACTGCCTTGAGGACATGGGTAAGGTTAAAGAAACTTCCATTACTGCTGCTGTTGTAAGAGAAGCACCTGCGTGGAATAAAAAAAAAAAAAAAAAAGGTGCCTGAATCTCAACCAAGACAAACAAAAGAAGGAAAGCTTGGGAGAACAAACGGGCCCTTTGCTGCACCATTCATCAGCGACATTTACCCAGCAACTATGAAACAGCGCAAAACACAGTTTCACTGAACAGTGGCAGCAGAAACCTTCTGCCATTTCTGGCTGGTTAAAAGGCAGCGTTCACAGCCCCAGGATCACGACAGCTTGGCTACTGCTACCCACTGTAACTGGAGTTAAGGAGCAAGGTCAGTAAAAGAAAGACAAGAATAAGGTCAGATAATATTGCTTGCCTGGTCTAATCCAAAGTGTCTGCTAAAGACCATCCATTCCAACAAGATAAGATAATGATTTACTTACTGGAGAAAAGACAGTCAAACAATTGAGTTTTATGCTTCTGTTGCACAGCCACTGGGGTGGCAGCTCACTGGCAGTAACACTGCTGTGCCAGCAACAGGAAAAATGCCCTTGCAGCAGTTTTCCAGAGGAAGGCATTTAACATGCACAGGGAGGGCTCAGGATTGAAGCGTATGACCATAACAAACTACCAAGAGTGAAAAACACAATATGACATTCAGTTAAAATAAAATTTCCTAACCAGTTAAAAGGGGGGGGGGAAATCACTCAACACTGACAAGGAAATTTATTGCATTTAAAGCCTGCAGAGCAGAACACAGTAATTCTTCTACACCCAAGAACAGGCACATGTCGCCCCATGCAAGATCAGGGCTAGGGCACTCGCACCAGAAAACCAGTTCAAACAATTAGAACAGCAGGACAGGGTTTTAACTATGCTCCCTCAAAATGCAACACAAAACACAACACGCAGCAACAGAACTTAAATGGCACTTACTCATGCACTCTGTTGTCGCCATACAAGTCACTTAACCCAAAGCTGACGTAGTGCCAGTGCTCAGGAACATTCAGCGCTGGGTTTCCCAGGTTTCTGTACATGCTAACATAGTCCAGAGGGTCCGGTCCTCCCAACCTGCATTAAAAACAGAAACACTCTTTGGTAAGTTAGTTTATTCAAGACAAATGGGAAGTCTCCACAGGTGCTACAAGGGGACGTACAAAGATCTGCTTCAAAACATTGTGACAAAAATTAAGTTAGTTCAAGTTACCACTAAAAAAAAAATAATTGAGGAGAAAGGTTGGGTTAAGTCCAGAAAGCTTATAGCACAGGATGGCAAAGTGCACGTGTGCAACATACTACAATGTTTTAAATGTTAAAGCATAAAAACCTCTGGAAAATCATATTAAAGCTTCCACAAAACACAAAGAAAATTGGAAAATTGTACTAGTAAAAGAGCAATAGCTATATCTGTACTGCAAGCTCTTAATTCAGTTCAGAGGCATATACCTAAATGTAAAAAAAACAACCCACTGACGGTATTCCTCAAAGCAGAATTTGGAAAGGTTAAGCTTTGAGTAATCCATACTTCTGAACATAAGACATGTGTACCGAGTTTGCATGGCAAGATTTTGGTAGCAGGAGGGGCTACCCCTTGTCCAACAGAGCCAGTGTCAGCCAGCTCCAAGCTGGATCCGCTGCTGGCCAAGGCCAAGCAGATCAGCAACAGCAGCAACGCCTGTGATAAAATACCTAAGAAGGGGACAAGGGGGGAACTGTGCAACTGCAGCCAAAGAGAGGAGTGAAAATATGCAAGAGAAACAACTCTGCAGACACCAAGGTCAGTGAAGAAGGAGCAGGAGGGGGTGCTCCAGAGGTCAGAGCAGAGATTCCCCTGCAGCCCATGGTGAAGGCCACGGTGAGGCAGGCTGTCCTCCTGCAGCCCATGGAGCTAATGGTGGAGCAGAGATCCACCTGCAGCCCATGGAGGACTTCATGCTGGAGCAGGTGGATGTGCCTGAAGGAGGATGTGATCCCATGGGAAGTCCGCACTTGTGCAGATTGCTGGCAGCACCTGTGGACCCATAGAGTAAGATGCCCAGGCTGGAGCAGGTTTGCTGGCAGGACCTGTGACCCTGTGGGGGACGCACACTGGAGCAGTCTGTTCCTGAAGGACTGCACCCAGGGAAGGGACCCATGCTGGAGCAGTTCATGAAGAACTGCAGCCCGTGGGAAGGACTTACACTAGTGGAGTTCATGGAGGATGGTCTGCCATGGGAAGGACCCCACACTGGAGTAGAGGAAGAGCATGAGGAGTCCTCCAGAAGGAAGGAGCAGCAGAAAACAACATGTGATGAACTGACCACAACTCCCATTCCCTGTCCCCCTGTGCCACTGGGGGGGAGGAGGTAGAGAAAATCAGGAGTAAAGTTAAGCCTGGGAAGAAGAGAGGGGTGTGGAGAAGGTGGGCTTATCCTACTCCGATTTGATTGGCAATAAATTAAACTCATTTCCACAAGTCAAATTTGTTTCGCCCATGACATTAATTGGTGAGTGATCTCTCCCTGTCCTTATCTCAACCCATGAGCCTTTCATTATATTTTCTCTCCCCTGTCCAGCTGAGCACAGCCAGACTGCATTAAGCAGTGACCACCAAAGGCTGCAGCCACCGTTCTTGTTACATGGCATAAGGTGTGCCCGCAGAGGACTCCACACTCCTCCTGCCGCTCACCGTCACGACTGCCTGCGCAGAGGCAGGTCAGCTCCCCAGTGAAGGAAGGAATGTGCCAGACTGTTCTGCTCTCTGTTTGCCCTGTCAATCATAAAACACACAGGTAGAAGCAAGCAAGAAGAGGCAAAACATCAAACCACCTACCACAGCCATTTACAAAATAGTGTGAGCAGCTGCTTAACTGTTTCCTGCCTCCAATTCACTTTTTCTCAAGCCAAATGCTCCCAGCTGCTCCAGACAACAAAAACCAAACTAAGATGACCCCCTTCATTCAAACCACTTAATAGGCATCAATTCCCCTCATTTGTGTCATCTGTTCATACCCTGACTCTGTCACCTGCAGGCTGCAGGGCATGCCTGTGGCTCCCTGGCTAGCCCTGGTGGTTTGTGTATCATTTTTATGTGCACCACAACCATTGCACAAAAAGCGTTTGAGCACCTCGGAGTTGTTTCCCAATTAAAGTACTGCTGCCTTATATCAAACGCTGGCAGGCTTGGCAAGAAATGCTTTCTCAGCATCTAGCCTGCTCATCAGCCTCTTGTACCACCCTCCACTACTACTGCTCCATGCCTCCTGGAAGCGTTTGTGCTTCACATGTGGAGATCCATACCTTGCCTTACCCAAGGAAGCTCTGAGGGGACCAAAAAGCAAAGCTTAGCAAAGCTGCAGATATCCAACTTAAGGCCAGCACCCTCTGAAGAGTCCCATCTAGCAGCACAGAGGAAACTCTTGACAAGCAATTCAAAACTCAGGCATGAGTGTAACCAGGCTGCTGGTAGTAAAGCCAGAGTTAGATCCACCAGCTTTAGAAAACACAGTGAGTGCTGAAGAGGCTTAACCCTGAGCTTGCACAGTTACCCTTAGATCGCATTTGTACAGCAATTTCTTGAAGTTCGTTTAGGAGAGACTCTTGAGAAAAGAGGGGTTTTCAGAGCTGGGGTAGCTGGCATTGCAGAACAGAGGTGTTACAAAGTCACTCTGCAGTTCTGCACTGGCCGTGCCACAGACCTGTAGCACCTGGCCATCTCCACAGGAGATTTTCTGGGAAGCAGACACCATGGCTGGGCAGATGTATCCAGCCCTCGCTGGTAGCTCAGCGGCCTGGCAAGAGGTCAGCCAGCACCAGGTCATGCTGACACACAGAGCACCTGTAAGAAGGTGCTTTTCATGGCGAGCTCTGAGGGTAGGAGTTAATGCACACAGGGAGACACCGAGTTTATCACCTGCAAGAAAACTGGTGCCAGAAAGGGCCATGAGAGGAGGTTTCCTGTTGTTTCCAGAAGGCACCTACAGACTCTATGCAGATTTCCAGTGACAATGATACACTATTTGAAATCCTCTGCCCACCTCCTGCTGCCCAACCTTAACAAGTCTGTACAAAGTAATGTATTGTTGTATTAAAAGTAATGCTTGTTGTATTAAAAGGCCTGTGGGCTCTCTCCAGAAGTGTACTGTTCTGCCTTCCTCCTACTGCTGCATGAAAGGAAAAACCAAAGCAGAGCAGGTTTATCTAATATGAGTGGCTTTTCCCTAGGACAGCTTCCCTTCTCTTAAGTCACATAAGGCCACCAGGGTGGCTCCAGGCCAGCTCCGGCTTCCCAGTGGGTCAGTCAAGGATGCAGCCCAGGGCAGGACAGAGGGCATGAGCACCTCGCTCTCAGTAATGGCACTGAGCTCCATTGGCGAGGGCTAAATCAGAGTTACGCAGACTTCTCGTATGACAAGCTGCACCCGCATGGCATAAAAGGCAAACTGGTGAGCAAGCACGGGGAATGCATGTTAGACTCTGAGATGGAGCAGAGTTTGATACTCAGTGGCAGCCTGGGAAAACTTGTTCTCAAAGTCTAGCAATAGCTTGAAACACTCGGAAAAAAACGAGTGCCCCTCTGACGTACCCGATCTTGACCCCTCTCACCAGCACCAGGTTGCGTTGGAGGCTGAGATCTCTGCTGTAGATACTCATTCCAGTGGCTGTGTCCAGAGCATGGCACCAACACCCCAGCCAGTGCTCAGGCTCCCCATGGCAGTAACTCCCGGATTCACGATGGGAGCAGCCAGGTGGAAGCAATTCCAGCTGGGACAGTTGCTCGCCCCCGAGGACTGGCAGTGAACAGCAGCAGCCATGCAAAATTATTCCAAGTTACCTGAGTGGGAAGACTTCAGAGCGAGGGAGGTCAATGTGCTGACCAGCAAACCAATGTGGGAGATGAGCAAGTGGTCAGAGCAGATGCGTGGGGTTTGCAATGCAGGGAAAACACCTCCACCCGCTGAGCAACAAGCATCTCCCACATGCACAAAGCCTACTTCCCAATTGGGTTTAATAACACTTTAGATGACAAATGATTCACTGCTGACACAGGCACTTTAACACTGACAAGACAAACCCTGAGACTGCCCTTTTTCAGGACAGGGACTGCTCCGCGAGCACGCTCCTCCTTAGGGCTACTCAAGCGCTTTCGTTAGGGCTGATGCAGACAGTGAGCAAGTCCTGCCTCAACTGCACCAGGCGAGCCAGACACCTCTCCCTCGCTTCTGCCGGCAACCCCACACCTCTCCAAAGGCCAAGCCTCTCCAGGGACCTGCAGCACTGTGCTACTGGAGTGGTGGCTGTGGCGATGTAGCACCAGCCGACTCAAGGGAGTCAAGCCCTGTCTTGCCCAGAGCAGGCCTGGTCAGAGTTTGTTACCCACTGGTTTACACCGGTGACAATCCAGAGAGACTGTCTTTATAAATTTGGTAGGGTTGGAAGCGATTCAGACAAAAAGCCTGCAGCAGTGAACAATTACACTTTGAAAAACACATCCAGACCGTGCACCTATCCCTAACCACTGCATCCGCAGAAGGACCTGGCACTAGCCTTAAAACAACTACCTGGAGCTCAGCTAGGAACATACCCATGGCAAAAATGCTCAGCAAAGGCCAGTCAGCACAGATATCTATCCAGTTTCGGTGGCAGGTTTTGCTGCTACACTAACTAGTTGAGCGCCGCTAATGCCTGCTCTGGTACATCCTCCCGCCCTCAGCCGCCGTTGTTGCCGGGTTCGACCTCGTATCACAATCTACATATCAGCACACGCGCTCACACAAAGAGCTGGAAGCGTTGGAGGATTTTATTAGGAAGAGCCCAACTTCAAAGCCAGAGGTACAGTACAAATTTGTTACATTCTCTATTCATGGAGCTCATTCAGGAGCAAGAAGGGCAGCCTCGGGGGAAACCCCGTATTTGCATCTGCACCAAGAGCCTTCTTTTGACTGATGTTAAGAGTGCTCTGAAGTTTCTGTGGAAGGAGAAACCCAAAGTGGGCAGAAACAGCTCCACAATGGGAAAAAATTGGAAAATTCCCAATCCATTCACCCTGAGAAGTCCTTTGTGGATTGTTTGTAGCTGCTTCCCAGCAGCTGACAACAGGGCTGCTACTTCACAGCTACCTTCTGACAACCCTCCAGAAGCAGCCCGGGATCCCCCAGTGGCTGCAGACCATAGGTCAGTGCAAGAGTTTTCAAGCACAGGACCTACATTCAAAATAGGTTTTGAAATAGGTAGAACTTGGGCTGCACGGCTGTTTTTTTCATCACCTATCACAAAGTTAGGAAAGTACAAATTTGGTTTTTTCACCTGCAATTCTATACATCAGGATATTTCACTTAGAGATACTCAACCATGTTTGTTTGTTTGTTTTTTTTAAAAAAAGGGGGGGGGATACTGGATATCCACAGAGTGAAACTCCCTCTCAGCATGTGGCCTTTACAAATTACAGCCAGGAACTCTTCCAAGAAGTTCCGATTGCAATCACAAACTCTCTCCCAAGATATGCAAATTGCATTTAAAAACAGACTTGAAATAATGCATGGGGCTAGGCTCCTCCATTTAACAGGTATGTATGCGGTTTCACAGATTCTCCAGCATTACAAAGCAAGGATCTGCTCTGCCATGCAAGCCCAAGAACATAACTGCAGCTCTCTGAACAAAAAAATTGCTGTTATCCACAGAGAAACTGATACGTATAATTAAAAGCTGATTAGTGTTACAATATTTCTCCTAAGGCAGAGAACTTTGTTCAGCAATTTCCTCTTCTAATCTAAACCAACTAATAGCTGGCAGCCCAGGCAGAGGAGGACACACTTGGGGAGAGCAAGCGGTGGCTGAAGTTATTCTACCAGGCATCAACAAAACCAATCTCCAAACTTTGCCAACTTCACTATCGCAGGGAGAGCGGGTACCTGTAGCGTACACAGATGCTCGACCTCGCACGAGGACTTCCTGCACAGACAGCAGTGAGCAGCTCTCCTCTGATTTCTACAAGCAAAGCTCTCAGCTGTCACTGCCAGCTGAGCTGCCAGTCGGAAGACCTGCTAAGTAGAAAATGCCAGGATAAACAGGCCACCACATTACTTCTTGCCTGCAACCGGTCATCACTGCCAACAGCACTTTTTCTAGTGTTTGAGCTCCAACTGGAGTGAAGCCCTAATCAACCCCTTAAGCAAACAAGAAGCAAGGCTTCTTCCCAAACAAGGTTCTCTGCCATTTTCATTATAGACATAAATCTTCCTTCGTCCCACACAAATAGCTCTAGTCAGTATTGTTTTAAAGTGTGCTGACTCGCAAATCAAGGTGACTGGAAATTCATCAAGCTTGATTATCCAAAATTTAAAATAAGAAGTCTGTAAGAACAGACTGATCAGACCACCACCAAAGTACTGCAGTACCGACCCATTCAGATGAGTAAGAAATCACTTGTATTTTGAGGTCTCAGATTTGCAACATCTTATCTCGTCCCACTGTGTCAGTTTAAGTACAAAAACCCCTTAAGCAATAAAGGCTAACAGACACATATGTTGCTAGAACTGCATAAAAAACACTTCTTTGGAAGACAACAGCAATAGCTCGGCTGTCAGAGCAGAACACAGGGAGGATGTCATTCTGCTGTTGTTCAGGACTCGACCAGATAGAGATATACCGGTTAAAATGAACTGTAAATAAAGAAACTGAGCATTTACTGAACTTTTTCCCAAGTGCTGGAGTAGGGACTGGTCAATGTCAGGTCCAGCAAACACTCAGGGTTGACCTGGTCGTGTTCCTTAGGCCCAGAAGAGGGGGCTGATCAGGAAAGCAATAGGAAAAAGCAAAAATGAATTCTTCTTTGCACAGGACTAGATGCTAGACACTTATCTCGACAGCTAAACATCTAAGTACTTCCTTCATGCCACTCTCCCACATAAACAACTGCTGTTTCTGGTGTCAGACACTGTGTCAGCAGAGACAGTAAGCAGCAGATTCACAGTCTGCAATAACACATGGCTACGCAAGGGCAAGAGGAGCTGTCTCTGCCCCATGGGTTTTACGGGTACACGCAGAGCACGCATCCAGCTTGGAGGCTGGAATGCAGGTTCACGCCGGTCAGAGCTGGCCATACTTGAACTCCAAAAGCTCCAGGCCAGAAGAAAGCACTGGTGCCTCCTGTCCAGGAGGGGAAACCTCAGCCCCCTACCCTCTGTGGGAACCCTCTCCCTTTCCCCATGACAAGGCTCTCATCAGCCATCCCTCACTCAGGGAACCTCCCAGTCACCCCAGAAAGCCCAATACACCCTTCTGTCATAAGTGCATCACTCCCTGGACCCTTCCTTCTATTCTCAGTACAACCTCCTCAGTAATCCCCCACAAATACACATCCCAGGCACTCACCTCTATCCCCAGCATCTCCTCCCCGAGATCCACTGCACATCCCCAAACCCTCTGCACCTCACCCCAAACTCAGAACACAACCCTCAGTCCCTCTCCCCTTGCTACAGCCCTCCTCAGCCCCAACTGCCTCCC
>NW_010169965.1:0-476 GCF_000695765.1 Mesitornis unicolor
GGATAAATAAATTAAATAAAATTTAATTTACTTAATTAAAAAAGTCCTTTTTCTCCCTGCAAGCCTTATTCTGTGCAATCCTCGTGCAGGAAACCCCGACCCGTGTTTCAGTGGGCAGTGAGGCTGGGTTTTGTGAAGCTGAGGTTTCCCCAGTTCCCCTCTGCACCCAGCTCTGGCGCAGCAATGGGAGTCCCTGGAGCAAGGGTGCACCCGACAGCGCTGCCGCTGCTGGATCAGGGAAGCCAGGACTCACTGTGGACTCCCGGCGATGCTGTGCCTCAGTTTCCCCACCTGTAAAACAGTTTTTGGAGAGGGGAAGGATGGCAGATCGTATTACCCCATGACAGTAGTGTTCTTCCCATCCTGCGTTAGACTGAAATGAAGCCTTAAATTGTTTTGCAGGTGTCCTGTCTCTGCGGCTCCGCGCCATGCCTGCTCTGCGGCTGGTGCCCCTCCGCCCAAAAATCCACCGGCTC
>NW_010169965.1:507-4607 GCF_000695765.1 Mesitornis unicolor
CTCTTCACCTTCTTCCTCTTCCTTGGCACCCTCGTCTCCATCATTATGATAATCCCTGGTGTGGAGAAGGAGCTGTACAAGGTAAATAAGTCCCAGGGGTCACTGGGCTTGGTCGCCACGGGGAAGAGGTTTAACTCATGGTGGATACGTGAGGCTGAATCAGAAAGTGAATTTTTGGCGCGTGATGTTGCTTCTGTAATTTTTTTTCTCTGAGTATCTCTCCTGGCGAGGGTATTATTAACCCCAGTTTTCCACAGAGGGGGAAATGCAGTGCTGTATTTTCATGCATTATTTGGTTTTCCCAGATATCTCCCAGGAAAGTTTCCTGTATCCTATTTTTGGTTTTAAGTTGGCTAAGTGGCTTGCAAGTCATTGAGATGGGACTTCAGATGCAGGGAGTTGAGGTCTGACAGCCAAGCTAATGCGAAGAATGGGCCAAACTTTTTGGGAAATGCTGGTTTTGGCCCAACTTTCCGCTGATGTGCAGGATGGCTTTACTGCTGGCTTTACCGGTGGCATCAGAGCAGGCACGGCCTGGCCCACCTTTGGTGCCACCAGGGCTCGTGGTGGGTGTGGGATGCTGGGCTGATGCTCACCCTCCCATCGCTGTTGCAGCTCCCCGGTTTCTGTGAAGGCAGTGAGTCGGTCCTGGGGGTCCACACCCACGTCCACTGCAGCAGCTTCCTGGGCCACAAAGCCGTGTACCGCATGGGCTTCGCCATGGCTGCCTTCTTCTTCCTCTTCGCCGTGATCATGGTGTGCGTGCGCAGCAGCAAGGACCCGCGAGCCGCTGTGCAGAACGGGTGAGTGTTTGCCCCTGGGGAAAAGATGCTGGGGTGGGAAAGGGCCAGACCCCCCCTTCCCTGCTGGGTTCCCACTTACAGACCGTGTCTCCGCTCTCCTCCTGCAGCTTCTGGTTCTTCAAGTTCCTGGTGCTGGTGGGGATCACAGTGGGGGCCTTCTACATCCCTGATGGTGCCTTCGCCACAGGTGAGGGGCAGTGGTGCTGTCCTTTGGCAGGATTAAACCCAGAGCTGGAGTCATCATCCCCTGTGCCGAAGTCCTGCTTTCTCTGTTCTTAACCGGTTTTTCTCCTCCCCTCAAGTCTGGTTTTACTTTGGTGTGGTCGGCTCCTTCCTCTTCATCCTCATCCAGCTCGTCCTCCTCATCGACTTCGCCCACTCCTGGAGCCAGCTGTGGCTGCGCAACGTGGACGAGAGCAATGCCAAGGGCTGGTACGCAGGTTGGTATGGCACCGCAGAGGGTTTAGGGATGGGGAAGCTCATCCTGGGGCTGGGTGATGCTGAGCTGGTGGGGACTGGGGGCTCTGCTCCATCTTCTTTTCGTTTTTTTTTTTTGTCCCCCAGCCCTTTGCATCGTCACCTTCATCTTTTACGCCACCTCCATTGCAGCCGTAGTGCTGCTCTACGTCTACTACACCAAGCCCCAGGGTTGCACAGAGGGTAAGGTCTTCATCAGCTTCAACCTCATCCTCTGTCTCATCGTCTCTGCTGTCTCCATCCTGCCCAAAATCCAGGTGAGATGGTGGTGGGCACCTGGGTGGCCGTGTCACTGTGGGGTACGGGGCCGGCCCTGAGTGTCCGCCGTTGCATTTGCAGGAGGCTCAGCCGCACTCGGGGCTGCTGCAGGCATCCCTGATCACCCTCTACACTGTCTACGTCACTTGGTCTGCCCTGGCCAATATACCAGGTGAGCAGGATGCAGCCTTGGGTTTGGGAGGGGGACCACACACTGGGGGGTTGCTTTGTCCCCCTGGGTGTCTGGAGGCTGGGGAAAGGTGCTGATTCCTCTGCGTGTCCCCCCAGTCCAGACCTGTAACCCCACGCTGCTGGTGAGGAACAGCACCGGCACGGCAACAGTCATCCAGCCCGTAACAACGTGGTGGGACGCCCCGAGCATCGTGGGGCTGGTGATCTTCATCCTCTGCACCCTCTTCATCAGGTGAGGACTTGGCTCATGTCCCTAGGGACTGCACTGTCTCTCTGCCTGCCTGGAGCAGAGGCGCTGGGGGCTTTTGGGAAAGGTGATGCTGGAGGGGAGGTCGCGGCTTGGTCCAGGGGTTTTGTCACCAAGGGCCTCTTGCAAAGCCTCGCCAGGGCACAGGGGGTTGTGGCTGCAGTTTTTAGTGTTTCTGCACAAGCTGCATCCCCCAAACTGCCCTGCCCATCCTGGAGACAGCCCAAGAGAGCATCCCAAGGTGGGTGGGAATGACAGGGCTGAGCTCAGGCTGGGAGGCAGCCAAAGAAGCAGTGGGCAGACAGCCCTGAGCCCACTGTCCCTCTGCCCGCAGCGTGCGCTCCTCAGACCACCCGCAGGTCAACAAGCTCATGCTGACAGAGGAAAGGACGGCCGGGGCGGGGGGCGAGGCGGGGGCTGTGGAAAGCGAGCTACACCGTGCCTATGACAACGAGCAAGACGGCGTCGCCTACAACTACACCTTCTTCCACCTCTGCCTCGTCCTCGCTGCCCTCTACATCATGATGACCCTCACCAACTGGTACAGGTGGGCAGAGCTCCTGTGGGGACCAGGGACTGTCCCCTTCCCCTGTGTCCCCTTCTGGCGTGAGACCCCAGCCCAGGATCCCGTGGAATGTGGGGGTACAGGGACCCAGCCCCTGGGGCGCTGTAGGCTGTGGTGGTGGGGTTGCATCCCCTGGGAGAGCCTGGGGGAGCTGCGTGGCTGCAGGCACCGGGCTCCTCTGCTCTTTCCTCCATGCTTTTTGTGTTGCACCCATGGCTTGGTGCTCGCAGCCTTCATCCCTCCCCATGCTTGGGGTGTTCAGGGGAATGCCACCCCACCAGCACAGAGCAGTGATGGGTGCCACCCTTTGCTGTTTCAGGCCGGATGAGAGCTTGCAGGTGCTGACGAGCCCCTGGACAGCCGTGTGGGTGAAGATCAGCTCCAGCTGGGCCGGGCTCCTGCTCTACCTCTGGACTTTGGTGGCTCCGCTGGTGCTGCCGGACCGGGACTTCAGCTGAGGTGGCCCTGGGTGTCCCACTGCTGAGACAGAGCCACCATGGCCACATCCCTCGAGGCTGGGACAGCCCCAGCTCTGCCCTAGCCTCAGGTTCTGCGTGCAGGAGCAGCTGTGCTGGGTTGTGCCTTCTCTCAGGTCTTCTGTTGTAACTACAAAGGGATGAAGTGCCAAGTAGGGAAAATCAGCAAGGGCTGAGGAAGACTTGAGGATGTTTTTAAAGCTCTTATCGTGTCCATGTTTGTCTAGTGCCTTGTGTGGTACCTGCATACCCTCTTCTGGTGGACACCACCACCTCGCCTTGGGAGGGTTTGGTTTTCACCAGCTGCTGTTGTCTCGCTTGGTGCCTCGGGACCCCAGTGCATTTTGGAAGGGCTCTGGATCCTGGGATCTGGCCAATATTGCCTCCTCAAACAGCCTGGAAATAAGTGAATCCTGTGTATTTGGCTGGAGGCAGTGGCTCCAGCTCCTCGAGGGCTCTCCTGCCCCACTGCTCCTGTGGGAGGACAAGTCCCTGGTCTTTGCTGCAGCATGGGTCAGGTTTCCCGCAGGCTGTGCTGGCCTGGCCCCGTGCCTTGCCTCATGAATAAAGTCTTGTTTGGAATAAGCCACATTTGTCCTGGGGTCTTTCCTGACATCTGCATTGGATGTGGAGGAAGGGCGAGGTGTGACACAGCCCTAAAGCAGGAGTGAAGGCACAGCTGGCTGCCCTGTGCATGCAGGCAGGGGTGGCATCGCTTTGGGACCTGGGTGTTTGGGGTCCCGGACCCTGCTGCCAGCCTGGGGCACTCTGAGAGTCACTGCTGGAAGTGGGGGCATTGCTGCCTGCAGGTTGGGCAGTGGTGAAGAGCAGAGTGGGGTGGACAACATGGGATGCAGAGGTGCACACAGTATAGGGGTGCACACAATGCCCAGGGACACATGGGAATGGGCTGAGCACCCCAGTGGGGTACACACCATGCTGGGATGGGGCGCATCGCATTCTGGGGTGCACCCTTTGAGGGGGTGGGCCCCCAAGTAGGTGCCCACTGGCAGGAGGTGCCTGCCCCGCAGGGCTGTGGGAGGTGAGAGGTGCCCCTCGCCCACCCCAGCCAGTGTCCGCGG